>NC_092721.1:140746240-140846260 GCF_047496885.1 Scyliorhinus torazame | reverse complement strand
GCCCAGAGGTGGAAGCTGTTCATCAACTTCTTTAAGGAGGGTTGAGGTGTCAGCAGAGGGAGGGGGGTTAAAATGGGGAAGGCAGGATGGGAGGAGGGGTCGGGCAGGGGGTGTGCGGGCGTTGGTTATTTATTATGTTGTACAAGTTTGCTTTTGCTCTTATTTGTGTGTTTGTTGTTTATATAAATGCCTTAATAATTTTTTTTTTTTAATGAATGTTGCTGCAATTTTGCCACAGAGCCTTTAAACTCTGTCTTTTTACAGGCAGCACAATGGCGCAATGGTTCGCACTGCTGCCACACAGCGCTGAGGTCCCAGGTTCGATCCCGGCTCCGGGTCACTGTCCATGTGAAGTTTGCACATTCTCCCGTGGTTGCATGAGTTTCGCCCCCACTACCCAAAGATGTGCAGGGTAGATCGATTGGCCATGCTAAATTGCCCCTTAATTGGAAAAAATGAATTGGCTATTCTAAAATTGTTTTAAACTCTTGTCTTTTTACTGTTTTTGTAGCCTTTATTCTGGTGCATTCTTGAGTTTGTACTCTTCAGTCTCTTCCTCCGACACTCTTGCTTAGTTACCCAAAGTGCTATTTTGCTCTCTCACCTCATTGTTCCCTTTGATTTACTAAATTCTCTCTCTTTCCCCCCCCCCCCCCCCCCCCCCACACACACACACACACTATTTAGCTTAAAGCCCTCTCTAAGATCCCACTTTCCCAATACTGCTGCTAGTGCCCCATGCATTAAACCATTTCTCCAACACCAGTCTTTGTGCTACTGTTAAGATCTTTTCCTGAATTCTAAAACCGTTCCAATCTTTGGGCTTACTGGTTTTTTTGGCAACATTATAAGCCTCTTTTAATCTACCTTCTTTACTTTGTGCACCACAGCGGGACCTCTTGTCCTGGGCGGTGTTTATTCCTTCAGGAATTGATCTAGTTTTCTGTTCTAATAGCCAATTCGTCCCTTATACCTAGGTAATTTTCTTTGTTCAGAGTGAAGACCCATTTGTTTGGAGTAAACTAAATTTCTCTCTAATTTAATGTCAAATTCTTCTTTTTACTGTCTCGTTGCATGATACTGGATCCAAAATGGCTTGCTCGCTAGTTAGTTCCTTGAGTTAGTGATGCTGGATATTTTCTTGAATGCATTCCATGGACTTGTCCTCCACGCTGTTACTGCAATTTGGTTTGTCCAATCTATTTGAAGATTGAAGTCCACATTGATTGCTGTATTAAACAGAAAATGCTGGATGAACTCTGCAGATCTGGCAGAATCTGTGGAGAGAAACAAAGTTAATATTTAAGATAATGATCCTTCTACATTATTGTATTACTCTTGTTACATATACCTCTAATTTCCTGATTTCTATTCTGTCTGATCCCACAAAACTGGTTGCGGACCTATAAACTTCTATTGTTTTCTGCCCCATGTTCTTTCTTTGTTCCTCCCAAACTTGCGTCTTAACATTCTGAGCTAAAATCCTTTCTACTGTCCTTTTTTATTATCAGGGAAACCCATCCTCCATTTTTCATTTTCCTATCTTTCCTAAAAGCCAAATATCCAGGAATATCCTAACCTTTGCCACCATATCTCCCTAATAGTAATTAGATCTTAACTATTCATTTCCATCTCTGCTGTTAATCTGTGACGTTGCAAATGCTTTGCACATTCCGACCTAGTGCCTTCAGCTTTAATTTATTTGTATTTTCACCTTGTCATCTTATAGTGACTGCCTCTTTCTATTCCACACAGCACCATTTTATCCAAGCTGTGCAGCCTCGACATTTCTTTAAATATAAATTTAGAGCACCCAATTATTTTTTTCTAATTAAGGGGCAATTTAGTGTGGCCAATCCACCTAACCTGCACATCTTTGGGTTGTGGGGGTGAAACCCACGCAGACACTAAGAGACTGCAAACTTCACACAGACAAGGGCTGGGATCGAGCCTTGACATTTAAATTTACTCTCTTTCTGAATTCTCCCCCACCGCTGCCACCAGTGTAGACACTGATTCCAGCCAGATTAAGTGGAGCCTGTTATGAATTGAAAAAACCCACAACCTCCACACCACTCTTTCAACTACACACTTAACCTTCCAATCTGTTTCTCCTTATGCCAATTTAAACTTGAATTCTAAGACTCACATTTTTGCAAAAGGTGAGATGAGCTTTATTATGGGACACTATCAATTCTACACAACAAAATCGAGAGCATAGTTAACTTGAGTTACTTGAGGACTGATTTAACAGACGGATGAAAAGGACCCTAACCCTAATGCATGTTTTTGGTCAGAAGGGTAAAGGTAAATGCATTGAACAGTAAAACTTCAAAAGGGGAAAAAAATCATACTGCTTCACATTGTTTTTTCAAATAAGAGGGTTTTCAAAAAGAATAAGGAATCCTAGGTTTCCAAAATGAGAGTTTATGAGCAAAGAGGCTTTTTCTGTTACTATTGTAAATAAATTTAATGAGCCAGTAATTCAGAGGATGGAAGAGAAGGGCGAGATTGTGTGTGATAATTTCTGTTTCCTGGTATTCTTGTTTTTTCTAAAATAAATTTAGCATACACAAATCTTCCAATTAAGGGCAATTTAGTGTGGCCAATTGACCTACCCTGCACATCTTTTTGGGTTGTGAGGGTGAGACCCACACAGGCACAGAGAGAATGTGCAAGCTCCACACGGACAGTCACCTGGGGCTGGGATCGGACCCGGAACCCTCGGCGCTGTGGTATTATCATACATGAAGGCAATGCAAGAGTTAATGAAATGTATACAGACAGCCACGAGAGGGAACTTGTCCTATGAGTATATAAGGATGACGCTGAGGCTTGTGGGTCAGAAGATACAGAAAGACCGATGAAGGTAGTAGCAGCAGGAGTGAAAATGTAGCTAGAGAGAGCAGTTGTGTACTTGAGAGTTCTGTTAGTTTGAGATGGCACAGTTTAATACAGTAACCTTCTACGTGAGAATGTGAACAAATCTTAGTTCGTAGTGTAATAAATTTGTGGTTTTGCTTGTTAAAGCTTTGTTCTTTATTCAACACTACGCATCCAAGCCATCGAGGTAAAACAAAATAGAGAACAACACATGGTACCAGAAATTGTCCTAGAGTAGATTAGTAAGGTTGAGGGAGAAAGAAAGAATCTCCGTTTGAAGAAAGTAAAAAACATGCAAAGAAAAATCTCAACCAGACTCCAGTACCAACAACCAGCAGCATCACAAAGAAATATCCAGCCGAAGCTTCATGGAAGGGTCTACAGACTCCAAAGTCATTCAGGACATTGGGTAAAGTAGATGTGAACTGGAAAATTTTCAAAAAAGTGGTCAGTGAGAAACAAAAGATTGCACTGTTACTAAAATGGGCTGGACCGCTGGCTATAGAATTGTATTACTCATTCCACTTTGACCACATCAAACTTATTTTTTTCAACTTCATTCTCATTGGAAAAATTTGATAATTATTGTGAGCTTAAAATAAAATGAAAAGCTGAGTAAACGACTGCAAAAGCAACAAAAGGTACAACTGGAAGATTCTATTAAAATGTCCCATGCGAGGAAAGCAATTTTAAAAATAGAAGTTCTGAAATGTTGAATCGGCAATGTAAAAAATTTGTGCCTCTGTTGAAGCTGTGGCGCAGCAAAAAATTAAGCGTGCTGGAAAAGAGGACCAGTTCACACATGCGCACTTTGAAAAACAACGCGATTCGGGAGTTGGCGTTCTGCGCATGCGCAGAAGATTGCACATGCGCACTTTTAAAAAGAGCGCACTCTGGACGACGATCGATTTGCACATGTGCAATGTAGGTTTGCGCATGACGTGTACATGTTGTGGCCACGCCCACTGAAGAAAGAAATGTCCAACAAACGGAAAACGATGTTTAAACTGCAGCAGACTGAATCATTTTGCCTCACACGTTTTCAGCATGAAAAAAGAAGAAACTTTTCTCAAATCTAAAAATAAAGAAGATAAACTCAACGTCACACAAGATTAAATAGATTGGGAAGATATAGTCTATATGGATGTATTTGAAAGTGTAGACAAAGGCAACCATTCGTCAACTTCCTCGCAGAGAATTAATCGTCAGCAGAAAAGGGAGGGGTGGGGTTAGGTTAGCGTAGCTTAAGGGGGTAAGTAATGGCAAGACCTGCGGGAGAGGGTGGTGGAATTTGAGCTATGTATATATTTTTCTTTTTATGTATATTGTTGATTTTGTTGCTGTTAAAATGCCAAAGAAATACCTCAATAAAACGTTCATTAAAAAAAAAAGTGTAGACAAAGGTACGCAGGAAATTTCGTAAGCTGAAAATTCAAGATGTTGAATGCCACATTAATCAAATGCAAGCTTTGTCACCATGATGTGGAGATGCCGGCGTTGGACTGGGGTGAGCACAGTAAGAAGTCTTACAACACCAGATTAAAGTCCAACATGTTTGTTTCAAACACCAGCTTTCGGAGAACTGCTCCTTCTTCAGGTGCCATCAGAAACATCACTGCTTCAGAGGTGGGATCAGTTGAGCATAGGTTATCCTTTTTGTTGCACTGTAGCCTACATGAGGTTTCAACTTTTGGTGCTGTTTTCAAGCTTAACCCAAGATAGCGAATACATGGAAGAATGTGCTGCCGTCCTTGCCAGGCCAATTATGAAAATCCTACATTTGAAAGAGCAAGCACAACCAAGCCCAATCTTGATCACTCCTGGTGTCCATTTCAGTTGAGATTCTTATTTTTTTATTCTCCTCAATTTCCACATTGTTATCAAATACACAACAAAATATAACCAACAATAACAAAAACAGTATCAATCCCCCAACCACGTCCCCTTCAATATACAAACCCAAGCACTCATACATTCCAAATACAACAAAACAAAAAGACCAAAATAGCATCAACGGTCATCCCATAAACAATGTGCTCAACCCCCCCCTAATGTTCGATGGCATCCAATTCTTGAAAGTGCAAGATAAACAATGCCCATGAATTGTACAACCCTTCCATCCTCCCCCTCAGCTCAAACTTCACCTTCTCGGGCATCAAAATTCCAACAGGTCCCCCCGCCAAGCCGAGGCATAGGCCAGAGAAGCTGACCTCCACACCAGCAGGACCTACCTCCGGGCAATCAGCAAGGCAAAGGCTAAAAAATCTGCAAACTCAACCGCCTGCAGCCTGAGCTGGTCCGACACTCCAAAAATGGCTCCTGGGGGCCCTGATTCCAAACTTGCATGCACCACCCTGAGATGACCTTAAAAACCTCCCTCCAATACCCCTCCAGCTTCGGGCAGGGCCAAAACATGTGAACATGATTTGTGGGGCTCCTCCCACAGCACGCACACATTCTCCACTCCCTCAAAGAGTCGGCTCATCCTCGCCCTCGTGACGGCGCCCTATACACGACCTTCACTGGATCAGCCCCAACCTCACACACGAGGTTGAGGCAATTGCCCTCCGGAGCATCTCACACCGCAGACCGTCCTCCATAACCTCCCCTAACTCTTCCTCCCACTTGACTTTAATCCCCTCCAAGGATACCTTATCCTCCCCCAACAACATCAGTTGGGATTCTGAACAGGTCATTTTAATACTATTGTTTAGTAAATATTAGGAAAAAACTATTTGATAAAATTAATTTCTTTACTCTGCATGCTAAATGATTGACATAACCTTGCAAGGAAGGTAACGGAGCAAAAATATTGAGTTTTATTCAATATAACGATGACATGGTGGATTAGAGAACCTTCAATAAATCTTTTCTCATTCCTGGCATATGAACTGAAGTGCCATATTTCACCTGAGGAAGGAGCAGTGCTCCGAAAGCTGGTGTTTGAAACAAACATGTTGGACTTTAACCTGGTGTTGTAAGACTTCTTACTTTGTCACCAGAACAATTGAAAATTTCCTTAGCCTCTCCTTTTTGAACCGCTTGAGAGTTCAACCGACAATGTTTGATCGATAGAAACGGCTGATCGACTACAGTGGGAATGCGATTGAAACGTTAGGGGTATGTAACCTAGAAGCATAGGTGCACAATCAAAGTCACATTGTGCAATTCGTCATTGTGGACACAAAGCGAGAGTCCATATTGGGAGCAAATGCGTGCCTTGCCCTGAACCTCGTTAAACGACTGCATATTCCAGACAGCGTGAAGACGGAGGGTTATAGTAACTGCCCATGAGATATGATGTCACAATCATCCGATGAGGACCGTGATGAACAACAAAAAGACTATGAAAGTCTATCCGCTGTATTTGCCAGTAAGGACAACAGTGAAGGAACAGATAATGAACACCAAAAAGGACTATGACAGTCTATCCACTTTATTTGCAATTGGTGACAAAGTGATCACAAGTAGCAAACCAGCTGTGCAGGACAAAAGTGAGACTGATCGATCTCAGCTGGACTGTACAAAGGCTGACAATCAGTGCAACAATGAATAGATCAAGTGAGAGTACATCAATTTGTGAACAGTCAACCAGAACATAATGAAAGTGCAACAGTGAATAGATCAATTGAGAGCACATCAATCGTGTACAGCCTACAAGAAAATGACTTCTTGGAGAAGTTGACTCCAGATGAGAAGCACCAAGAGATCACACCAAACGATACATCAGATCATCCAACAGGAACTGATATCACAAAGCCTGACGAGATATCAGATCATCCTGAGGACACGGATGGTAAACAAGTTAGAATTGAATCAACCAATCAACAAGGAACTATCTTGAGAGCACCAAGAATAGTTATGGTACTACAGTATATACTCAGAGATACGACTGTGATACCAAAGGACAATTCAACGACACATGGCACTTGAATGACGACACAAGTGTTGAAATTTGCAGTCACATTTAACAGACCAAACCGTATGGAAAGAAATCCAGATGGCAACAGACCAAGGGACTGCAGGACAGCGTGTGAAACACAGCTACCGGTCGAGGTAACACAGACACATGCGTGTGTAGACAGTGCAAAATTCACGCATAGTGGCACCAATGTCAGGAAGAACAGGATATTATTTAGACAAAAAAGAAGTCATGCCAACAAATTTAATGAGTTGGTATTTGCTGTAAAACCAGAAACCAAGCAGGTTTTGACGGCAAAGGAAACATAAAAGCAACATCACAAGCACAGAAAGAAACATGGTTCAACCATTCAGTTGGACTGATGACTTGGTGCTGTAACATACTACCACATTTACGACTGAGTGCATGCTCAAATTTGTGGACTGTTTTATAAAAAAAAAAAAAAAAAATGTTTTAAATGTTTGAACAGTTTAAATCATTGTTAACTCGTACTCAATGCTTGTGATGAGCAGATAATGATTTTGATATACGTTTGTAACAATCTCCAATTCTCTTACAGACAAGAACCAGGAACAAGGGGGATAGTATGACATGTATAGTCATTAGTAATGGAACAGGATGATGCATTTATGATTAATACTGCATGACATAAGAGTGAAAGAAAAATGTCTTAAAAGTGTAATAATTTTTCTTTAGAAAGAAAAGTGGTATGTATGAAGGCAATGCAAGGTTAATGAAATGTATACAGACAGCCACTAGAGGGAGCTAGTCCTAAGAGTAGATAAGGGATGACGCTGAGCCTTGTGGTCAGAAGATATATCTTTAGAAAGAAAGGTGGTATGTATGAAGGCAATGCAAGGTTAATGAAATGTATACAGACAGCCACTAGAGGGAGCTAGTCCTAAGAGTAGATAAGGGATGACGCTGAGCCTTGTGGGTCAGAAGATATAGAAAGACAAATGAAGGTGGTAGCAGCAGGAGTGAGGAATTAGGTAGAGAGAGCAGTTGTGTACGATATGGCATAGTTTAATACAGTAACCTTTTACTTTAAGAATGTGAACGAATCTTAGTAGTGTAATAAATTTATAGTTTTGTTAACAACGCTTTGTGTTCTTTATTCAACACTACGCATCCAAGCCATCCAGGTAAAACAAAATAGTGAACAGCACAGCCGCCGTGAGACAGCAGTGCTAAACACTGCACCGCCGTTTCCTGCCTCTTCTGCCCTCCCAGACAGTACATTCCAGACTCCTACCACACTCTGGGTGAAACCATTTTTCCTCATTCCTGCTAAACCTCATAATAATCTAATAATCTTTATTATTGTCACAAGTAGGCTTACATTAAGACTGCAATGAAATTACTGTGAAAATACCCTAGTCGCCACACTCCGGCACCTGTTCGGCTAAACTGAGGGAGAATTCAGAATGTCCAATTCACCTAACAGTCTTTCGGGACTTGTGGAAGAAACCAGAGCACCAAGAGGAAACCAACGCAGACACGGGCAGGGCATGCAGACTCCGCACCAACAATGACCCAAGCCGGGAATCAAACCTGGGCCCCTGCCGCTGTGAAGCAACACTGCTAACCACTGTGCTACCGTGCTGCCCCTCATTCCTGCCTCTCACCTTAAAATTATGCCCCCTCGACCAGAACTGCGCACACTGCTCCAGCTGTGGCCTAACCAAAGTTCTGTACAAATCCAAATTGACCTCCCTCTTGTAATTTATGCCGTGACTAATAAAGCCAAGTGTCCCGTATGCTTTCTTAACTACCCTATTAACCTGTTCTGCTGCCTTCAGAGATCTGTGGACCAACAGTTCTCTGTTCCTCTGAACATCCTAGTGTCCTGCCATTCATATAAACTACATCAACTGCACTATCCTCATCCACACACCCGATCACCACCTCAAAAAAATCAATCAAATTCATTATGCATGACCTTCCTCTGATAATGCCATGCTGACTATCCCCGATCAAACCTTGCCTCTCCAAGTGGAGATTAATTCTCTCTTTCAGAATTTTCTCCAGTAGTTTCCCTACCACTGATGTGAGACTCACTGGTTTATCTCTACCGTCCTTCTAGAAAATTGGAACCACATTAGCCATCCTCCAATCCTCTGGCACCGCCCGGTGACCAGAGAGGAATTAAAAATTTGTATCCGAGCTCCTGTAATTTCCTCCCTTGCCTCCCACAGCAGCCAGGCATACAATTCATCCGAACCTGGGGATTTGTCCACTTTAAGCCCGTCACTTCTCCAATACCTCCTCACACAAGATGAAGCCCGGTTTGGATAAGGTCGACAAAGTAAAGCTATTTCCACTAGCTGGTGGTACAAGAGCTAGAAGATTGAAGGTTTTGGGTGAAAAGGTGCAGGGGCGATGTGAGAGGCAACCCTTTTATACAAAGTGGTAATTGCTGCCTACAAGGATGATGGAAGCAGAGGCAATGAATGACACCAACAGGAAATTGGATGGGCAGTTGGCAGAAATAAGCTTACACGGCTTTGGAGATAGAATGGGATCATGGGACTGAGCTTGAATTGATCCACAGAGAAATGACGTGTTCGCAAGAGGCCAAATGTCCTCTTGTGGCATAATTTTCTGACTTCATAATGTTTTACTAAGTTAAAGACACAATACAAATACAAGTTGATATCTGTTTCAGAAACCTGGTACAGATGCTGCACCTTTGCTTAAATTTCTTGTGTAGCAAAATTATGACCAGTTCTTCACAATTTTTTGATTTTGTGTATGCATTCAAAAGTATGATTAATATTTAATTTGTTTATTTTTAATTTGCAATTTACCTTTTTTTTTTGCCATAGTATATTGATAATTTAATCTGTGTACCAGATGCTGCAAATTTATGATGCAGAATTAAGGACTCCTCATGATACAAGACACAAATTTAGCAGACAAAACTTGACTGTTAATCAAATGACTCCATTCGGGAACAAATCTGAGAAAGAAAATGGGTAAGATGTGATCTCTCATTTCAGTACTTCAACATTGGTATTTTAAATCTCTTGCTGCTCTGTATTGGGAAAAGAATTATTTACAACTAATGTAATTCAAGGCTGCAGACCCTACCTTTTCCATCAGAAACATCACTGCTTCAGAGGTGGGGTCAGTTGAGCATAGGTTATCCTAGCCTAAATGAGGTTTCAACTTTTGGTGCTGTTTTCAAGCTTAACCCAAGATAGCGAATACATGGAAGAATGTGCTGCCGTCCTTGCCAGGCCAATTATGAAAATGCTACATTTGAAAGAGCAAGCACAACCAAGCCCAATCTTGATCACTCCTGGTGTCCATTTCAGTTGAGATTCTTATTTTTTTATTCTCCTCAATTTCCACATTTTTATCAAATACACAACAAAATATAACCAACAATAACAAAAACAGTATCAATCCCCCAACCACGTCCCCTTCAATATACAAACCCAAACACTCATACATTCCAAATACAACAAAACAAAGAGACCAAAAGAGAATCAACGGTCATCCCATAAACAATGTGCTCAACCCCCCCTAATGTGCGATGGCATCCAATTCTTGAAAGTGCAAGATAAACAATGCCCATGAATTGTACAACCCTTCCATCCTCCCCCTCAGCTCAAACTTCACCTTCTCGAGCGTCAAAATTCCAACAGGTCCCCCCGCCAAGCCGAGGCACAGGCTGGAGAAGCTGACCTCCGCACCAGCAGGACCTACCTCCGGGCAATCAGCAAGGCAAAGGCTAAAAAATCTGCCAAGCACCCGCCTGCAGCCTGAGCTGGACCGACACCTCAAAAATGGCTTCTGGGGGCCCTGGTTCCAAACTCACATGTACCACCCTGAGATGACCTTAAAAACCTCCCTCCATTGCCCCTCCAGCTTCGGGCAGGACCAAAACATGTGAACATGATTTGTGGGGCTCCTCCCACAGTGCACGCACATATTCTCCACTCCCTCAAAGAGTAGGTGCATCCTCGTGACGTGCGCCCTATACACGACCTTCAGCTGGATGAGCCCCAACCTCAACCTCCGGAGCACCTCACACCACAGACCGTCCTCCACAACCTCCCCTAACTCATCCTCCCACATGGCTTTAATCCCCTCCAAGGATACCTTATCCTCCTTCAACAACATCAGTTGGGATTCTGAACAGGTCATTTTAAAACTATTGTTTAGCAAATATTAGGAAAAAACTATTTGATAAAATTAATTTCTTTACTCTGCATGTTAAATGATTGACATAACCTTGCAATGAAAGTAACAGAGCAAAAGTATTTTGAGTTTTATTCAATATAACGATGACATGGTGGATTAGAGAACCTTCAATAAATCTTTTCTCATTCTTGGCATATGATAGAAGTGCCATATTTATTGTGGTTTTTCACATTTGATGTCAGTATTTCTGTACATTAACTGCGCTGTAACATGAAATGTAAATCGACTTGAGTGGTGTGCTCATTTAACCAGCAAAACCAGCATAAAACTGCAGACTTAATGGTGCAGTCAACACTGTAGCCTAGTTATGTGGTACCAAAAGTTATGATATTTATTATTTTGGTATTCAAGAAACATTTGGATTGATATCACCTTATGTTCCCTTTTAGTTTTTTCAGAATGTGACTTTTTCCATCTTTGACAATCGTGAAGAAAGGAATTAAACAGACCTCATAACGATGAAGGAATACATAGATTCAGCAAATTAAGACAGAGCATTGCAAAATGTTTTGGCCGTTATTCCAATGGAGATGTGCTATTCGGTTGGCTTCAGAACCACACTAGGGTGAAGTAGGCTATGTAAGCGGTACTGTAGCAAACGTTTTGTTGTTGAAGTACAGAAAATGTTTGCATATTCCCATCATATTATAAGGACCATTCAGTTTGTAATTGAAAATGAATCTCAAAATGAATTGAACTTTGCTAGCTATCTTTGTTGTGGAAAAAATATTTTAGGTGTTTACATCCATGGATATATTATACGATGGTAGAATACTGAAAGCTGTCAAACAGACATTTAACATGTGATTGTGTATTTGTCTCCTTTCCAAAACATTTCAAATCTCTTAGTGACCAAAATTCTATAATTCTGTTTGAACTTATGAACATAATTTGTGAAATCTTCATTGTTATTGCATTTTAATCAGAATGCAAGGATGTAGAAGATTGACTTCAATAAATAACTAGCTTTAGAAGAGGAATGGCAACAGCAGAAAATTGGGAGTGAAAACCCAAATCAAACTACATTTCCATATGTTTTTGTCCTTCTAGCCTCAACTTTTATTTTGCAATTTTCCCTTTACGTTCATTAAGTTCTACATCAGTCGATCAGAAAGTCTGCCATTTTAAAAACTCATTTCAACTTGGATTTTTAAAATGACAGTTAAACTTTACCTGCAGCTTTTTCTGTTGCCTTATTTTGGTTACGTTTTTGATTTTAAAGGTCATGTAAAAGTTTGTGATCCAGGCCAATGAATTGTAGTTAACGTTTTATTTTTTAATATGTGTATTTTGGGAATAAACTTTGTGGAAAAACCTTTGCTTGATTTTAATATTTGCACATGTGATGGAAGAAAATTTGGAAAATACACTGCACTGGCTGTTATTGTTTTACTTGGTGTCAGTTTGAGCGTTGTCAGCACAAGTTTTTAAAAAATAAATTTAGAGTACCCAATTCATTTTTTCCAATTAAGGGGCAATTTAGCGTGGCCATTCCACCTACTCTGCACACCTTTGGGTTGTGGGGGCAGAGGACCATAGGTTGCTCTCTCCTTTGTGTGAGAGGGAGAGCTGGTGGTGATTTAACGTGAGGGTCACCACACCTCGAGGGACAAAGTTGAGACGGTGGGGCCTTCGTGAAAATTTGAGTCAGTATGGGAATGAACATGCCCTTTCGGCATCGCTCCACATCACAAACCAGCTGTCCAGCCAACTGAGCTAACTGACGCCTTCTACAAATTGATTCCACGTTTGCCCATGTAAGTGACTTTACTTCAAAGTCAATCCCTTAGTTCACAGTCAGTTACTTGGTTTTGAAGTGGTTTCATATGTCCAAGAAAATGAAAGGTGCTATAAAGCTTTTTATAAAATCTATGTGGAACTTTAACTTGGGGTGTACACAGAATAGCAAAGTGACTAGTGAACAAAATTTTAATACAATACAGTTCAAATTTCTAGACTTCAACATAACTGGTTATTTTTGTGATGCATCTTATTTTCCAAAAGTTCACCTTCTACTGTCACCATTTTCAATTGGTTTCAGCATCATAAATAACATCAACATTGAAAAAAACCTTTAATTAAGTTTTCTTATGCTATTCAATTTGCTTCTATCATGGAACATACAGTGCAGGAGGAGGCCATTCGGCCCATCGAGTCTGCACCATATGCATCATGTGTACATCCAACGTTGTTAAAAGTTGCACTATTCGACTTCCGGTTGCGGTGATGCCGAGCTAGCCGCACGTTTCGGCGGCTCCAGCTCCGACGGACCTTCGGGCTCTTTTAAGAGCCCCAACGGGGAATTTTTTGAAGACCCAACCCGGTGTGGGGTGTGTGAGAAGGGAGTCCCCCCCCCAAACGAAGGAGGAAAAAACCGGCGGCGGCGGCTGCAGCCCAAGGAATCGTCGACCAAGAGGTCAGAGGGAGAGAAGTACAAGATGGCGGCGGAGAAAGCGCAGGCGACATTGGGGCCTGAGCAGGATGAAATCGTGAGACGGTGTGTGGAGCTGCTGAAGAGGGAGGTGCTGACCCCGATGCTACAGGCAATTGAGGGGCTCAAGGAGACATTAAAGACCCAGGAGACAGAGCTCCGCGTGGTGGAGCAGAAGGTGACAGATATTGAGGACGAGATCCTGGGCCTGGCAAGACTCAGGCGCACGAGGCACTTCATAAAAAGTGTACTGAAAGGATCGAGGCCCTAGAAAACGGAGCGCGAAGGAAGAACCTTCGGATACTGGGTCTCCCTGAGGGTGTGGAAGGAGTGGACTGTGGAGCGTACGCTGAGCTCACTGATGGGTGCTTTGAGGCCCCATGGAGGTGGAGTGGGCAAATCGGATTCCGTCGAGAAGACCAAAAGCGGGAGAACCACCGAGGGCGATAATCGTGCGATTTTACCGCCTTAAGGTCAGAGAAGAGGTCCTGAGATGGGCTAAAAAGGTGCGGAGTAGCAGATGGGAGAATGCTGTGGTACGGATATACCAGGATTGGAGTGCGGAGGTGGCGAGAAGGAGGGCGAGCTTCAACCGAGCCAAAGAGGTGTTGCATAAAAGGAAGGTGAAGTTTGGGATGCTGCAGCCGGCAAGACTATGGGTCACGTATCAGGCGAGACACCATTATTTCGAGACGGCGGAGGAAGCATGGTCCTTCATCAAAGAAGAGAAATTGGATCGGAACTGAGGGACTGATGCTGCAGGAAATGTTATTGTTATTGATTTTGTTAATGTTATGGTTGAAGTTAATTGAGAAGTAAACTGGGAAGGGGGGAGACATTGGGGAAATGTGGGCGCCGGTGAGGGGGGAAAGACGGGACATAGTCGGAGAATGGGGAAGGGGAGGGGGAGGGGAAAGGGAGCTGCGCCATAAGAGGCGGGTCAGGTAAAGGGATGTTCCCGCGCCAGAAAGAATAAGGCGGGAAGACAGGCGCAAGGCGGATGGGAGTTCCCCCACACGTGGGGGGTCGAGGAGTGAGCAGGAGTAGCCGGGGTCAGTTGAAGTCAGCTGACTTACGGAAGTGATATGGGGGGAGCAATCATGCTAGATAGGGATCTGGCGGTGGGGGGGGGGGGGACAACTGGGTTGCTGCTGCGGAAATCCAAAAGGAAATGGCTAAAGAGTGGGTGGGCGGGGATGGTGTGCGACGCTGGGGGAGCGAGCGGGGGCGCGAAGGTGGGATATGGGACTGGCCTAGAGAAGGTAATGGCTAGTCGACACGGGAGGGGGCAGGTAGCCCCCTAGTGAGGCTGATCACGTGGAACGTGAGAGGCCTGAACGGACCGATAAAAAGGGCCCGAGTGCTCGCGCATTTGAAAGGACTAAGGGCAGACATGGTTATGCTCCAAGAGACGCACCTAAAGGTGGCGGACCAAGTTAGGCTAAGGAAAGGATGGGTGGGACAGGTGTTCCACTTAGGACTGGACGCAAAGAACAGAGGGGTGGCCATTTTGGTGGGGAAACGGGTAGCATTTGAAGCAAAGAACATCGTAGCAGATAGCGGAGGTAGATATGTAATGGTGAGTGGTAGGCTGGAGGGAATGGAGGTCGTGTTGGTTAATGTGTATGCCCCAAATTGGGACGATGCGGGATTTATGAGACGGATGCTGGGGCGTATACCGGACCTGGAGGTAGGAAGCTTGATTTTAGGAGGGGACTTTAATACGGTGCTGGACCCGGGGCTAGATAGATCCAGCTCAAGGACCGGAAGAAGGCCGGCAGCGGCCAAGGTACTTAAGGGGTTTATGGACCAAATGGGGGGAGTGGATCCATGGCGATTTCTTAGACCTAGGGTTAGGGAGTTTTCCTCCTTCTCCCATGTCCATAAAGTGTACTCCCGGATAGATTTTTTTGTTTTGGGAAGGTCGTTGATCTCTAGGGTGGAAGAAGCTGAGTACTCAGCCATAGCGGTTTCGGATCATGCCCCACATTGGGTGGACCTGGAATTAGGAGAGGACAGGGAGCAGAGAACACTCTGGCGATTAGATGTGGGACTGATGGCGGATGAGGGAGTGTGCGCAAGAGTGCGGGGGTGTATTGAGAGATACCTGGAGGTCAATGACAACGGCGAGGTCCCTGTGGGAGGGGTTTGGGAAGCACTAAAAGCGGTGGTCAGAGGAGAGCTGATCTCTATTGGGGCCCACAAAAGGAAAACAGAGGCCAAGGAAAGGGAAAGATTACGGGGGGAGATTTTAAGGGTGGACAGGGAATTTGCAGAGACCCCGGAGGAGGAATTGTACAGGGAGAGGAGACGACTCCAGACGGAGTTTGACCTTCTGACCACCAGAAAGGCGGAGGTACTGTGGAGGAAGGCACAGGGGAGGAGGTATGAATATGGGGAAAAGGCTAGTCGCCTGTTGGCTCATCAATTGCGAAAGAGGGCAGCAGCGAGGGAGATAGGAGGAATTAGAGACGAAAGGGGAGACACGGTGCGAAGGGCAGGAAAGATAAATGAGGTGTTCAAGACCTTCTATGAGGAACTGTATAGGTCTCAACCCCCAGAGGGAGAGGAGGGGATGCGGCAGTTCCTGGACCAATTGAGGTTCCCGAAAGTAGAGGAGCAAGAGGTGGTAGGCCTGGGGGCACCGATTGAGGTGGACGAGGTTATTAAGGGACTGGGAAGCGTGCAAGCAGGGAAGGCCCCGGGGCCAGACGGGTTCCCGGTGGAATATTACAGAAAATATGTGGACTTGTTGGCCCCGTTGATGGCGAGGACGTTCAATGAGGCCAGGGAAGGGGGGACTCTACCCCCGACGATGTCGGAGGCGACAATATCGCTAATTTTGAAGAGGGACAAAGATCCGTTGCAGTGCGGGTCCTATAGACCTATTTCACTATTGAACGTGGACGCCAAATTGCTGGCAAAGGTACTGGCATCGAGGATAGAGGACTGTGTCCCGGGGGTGGTGCACGAAGACCAGACAGGGTTCGTAAAGGGGAGACAACTGAATGTTAACGTGCGACGACTATTAGGGGTGATAATGATGCCCCCAGTGGAGGGGGAGGCAGAGATAGTGGCGGCAATGGACCCAGAGAAGGCATTTGATAGGGTGGAGTGGGAGTATTTATGGGAAGTGTTAAGGAGGTTTGGGTTCGGGAACGGGTTTATTAGCTGGGTTAGACTTCTTTATGGGGCTCCAACGGCAAGCGTAGTTACAGGTCGACATAGATCGAAGTATTTCCGACTATATAGGGGAACAAGACAGGGATGCCCGCTGTATCCATTGTTGTTCGCGTTGGCAATTGAACCTCTGGCCATGGCGTTGAGAGACTCCAGGAAATGGAGAGGGGTGATTAGAGGGGGAGAAGAACACCGAGTCTCGTTATACGCGGATGACCTATTGTTATACGTGTCGGACCCAGCGGGGGGGATGATAGAGGTTATGCAAATTTTGAGGGGGTTCGGGGAATTCTCGGGGTATAGGCTAAACATGGGGAAGAGTGAATTATTTGTGATACATCCAGGGGACCAGAGTAGAGAGATAGAAGGCTTGCCGCTAAGGAAAGTGGAAAGAAACTTCCGATACCTGGGGATTCAGATCGCTAGGAGCTGGGGAACCTTGCACAGACTTAATCTGACACGGCTGGTAGAACAAATGGAGGAGGACTTCAAGAGGTGGGACATGCAGCCTCTATCGCTGGCGGGCAGGGTGCAAGCAATTAAGATGATCCTCCCGAGGTTCTTATTTGTATTTCAATGTCTCCCTATATTAATCACCAAGACCTTTTTTAATAAAATAGACAGGAGCATCATGAGCTTCGTGTGGGCAGGGAAAGTTCCGAGAGTAAGGAGGGGGTTCCTTCAGCGTAGTAGGGACTGAGGAGGATTGGCACTACCGAATTTGGGCGATTACTATTGGGCCGTCAATGTGGCAATGATACATAGATGGATGATGGAGGGTGAGGGAGCGGTGTGGAAAAGACTGGAGAGAAAGTCCTGTAAAGGGACGAGTTTAGAGGTGCTGGTGACGGCGCCGCTACCGTTCTCACCTAAAAAGTTTACCACGAACCTGGTGGTGGTGGCAACACTGAATATCTGGGGACAGTGGAGGTGACAGAGAGGGGTGCGGGGAGCCCTGGTGGGGTCCCCTATCAGGAACAACCATAGGTTCGCCCCAGGAAGAATGGATGGAGGATTTCAGAGTTGGTATCAGTTGGGAATTAGGAGGGTGGGAGATTTATTTATAGATGGGACTTTTGCGAGCTTGGGAGCATTGGAGGAAAAGTATAAGTTGCCCCGGGGAAATTTCTTGAGATATATGCAGGTGAGGGCGTTTACTAGACAACAGGTGAGGGAATTTCCGTTGCTCCCGACACAGGGGATACAGGACAGGGTGCTTTCAGGGGTGTGGGTCGGAGAGGGCAAGGTGTCAGAGATTTATCGAGAGATGAGGGAAGAGGGGGAGGAGTCGGTGGGCGAACTAAAAGGAAAGTGGGAAGAAGAATTAGGGGAGGAGATAGAGGAGGGTATGTGGGCTGATGCCCTAAGCAGGGTAAATTCCTCTTCCTCATGCGCCAGGCTTAGCCTGATTCAATTTAAGGTGCTACATAGAGCACACATAACGGGAGCAAGATTGAGCAGGTTCTTTGGAGTGGAGGACAAATGTGGGAGGTGTGGCGGAAGCCCGGCAAACCACGCACATATGTTTTGGGCGTGCCCGGCACTGGAAGGGTATTGGAAGGGAGTGACGGGAGTGATTTCGCAGGTGGTGAAGGCCCGGGTCAAACCAGGCTGGGGGTTAGCTCTATTTGGAGTTGCGGAAGAGCCGGGAGTGCAGGAGGCGAAAGAGGCCGACGTTGTGGCCTTTGTGTCCCTAGTAGCCCGGTGCAGGATCCTACTCATGTGGAAGGAGGCAAAACCCCCCGGACTGGAGGCCTGGGTAAATGATATGGCGGGGCTCATTAAACTGGAGCAGATAAAGTTTGCCCTGAGAGGATCGGCTCAAGGGTTCACCAAGCGGTGGCAGCCATTTCTCGACTACCTAGGGGAACGTTAAAGGGAAGACAGATGACCAGCAGCAGCAACCCAGGGGGAGGGGGGGGGGGTTTAGTTTAGTTTAGGTCAATAGATAATGGGGTTTTGTTACTTGTGTATTGTTAAAATGTCTGTATTGTTACTGTTGCGTTTGTTTTGTAAGAGGGAAAAATTGTTGTTTGGGAAAAAGGTTTTCAATAAAATATATATATATTTTTTAAAAGTTGCACTATTCCTTTTTTCTCTTGCTGTCACACTTTTTTCTTCTGTAATGTTATAAGCATGTCAGCAACATACCAGCCATAATTAGTGGCACAGTAGGTTGACACTCCCAGGCCTCAAAATTTGGGCTCCTATGGTTACACCATTTATTTCTGACCAAAATAGAGATGATTGGATACAATAATTCCCTGAATGTAGTTTTCTGATGCTTCATGTATGTTGAAACATAACACTTTTGACGTGCAAGGCATATATAAATTAACTTACAGTTGGTAAGTAAGATTGAAAATGTTGCAACAGGAGATAAGTAGCCGAATCACCTTCTTAGAAAACTTACTTAACTCCATCTCATTGCCTCTGTGTTGTCTCTAAAGGTGGATCTGTCACAAAGATTTGATAACTGCTGTGTCACTGGGACATCAGTACACCACTTCATGAATGGATCATGACCTGTGGGGCTGGGGGCAGCTGGTGATGAGAGCGCAGGTGCAATACATGTGCAAAGACCCAACAGAAAAAATAAAAGTCAAACAGAATCCTGGTAGCAAACAAAATAGGACAGCGGCCTCCGATACGGGCAGTCCTGAAAAATCTGGGATACTTGGTCACCCTTAATGAACAAATCCCTGAAATGTATCTCTCCAAATATATGGTGCGAATAGAAATGTCTTCACTCAACAACAAAAAGAAATCTTTGGAATTCTCTTCAGAAGATTTAGGGAGGAGCAGCGGTTAGCACTGCTGCCTTACGGCGCCGAAGACCCAGGTTCGATCCTGCCCCAGGGTCACTTGTGCATGTGGAGTTTGTATATTCTCCCTGTGCCTGCGTGGGTCTGACCCACACAACCTAAAGATGCGCAGGGTAGGTGAATTGGCCACGCTAAATTGTCCCTTAATTAGTTATGTTTGATGGCTTAGAAATAATGGCACAAAACTGAATTCAGAGCAAATTTATGAATATAATTTTATTAAATGCTGAGCATGTGGATGCTTGAATAGAGGCAATCCAAGAGTTTTTTCTGCAATGCCAAGAACAAGGACATTTACTGGTTGCCAGATATTGCCATGTGGGGGCAGCATAGTGGTGCAGTGGTTAGCACTTCTGCATCATGGCACAAAAGTCCCAAGTTCGACATTCTCCCTGTGTTTGCGTGGGTTTCGCCCCCACAACCAACGATGTGCAGGGTAGATGGTTGTCCACGCTAAATTTCCCCTTAATTGAAAAAAATGAATTGGGTACTCAAGGTATGCCATCTGACACAGTGGTTAACAGTGCTGCCTCACAATGCCAGGAACCCGAGTTCGATCCACCCTTTGCTTGAAGTTTGCACATTCTCTCCATGTCTGTGTCAGTTTCCACCGGGTGGAATGGTTATGGGGATGAGGCAGGGAATGAGCCTGGTGGAGTGCTCTCTGAGGATTGGTGTGAACTCGAGGGGGCGAATGGCCACCTCCTGCACTGTAGGGATTCTGTGAACCCCATTTTTCCAGCACCAATCGTTGAGCCATGCATTCAGCACTCTCTTTCCTATTCCTACCTATGTTATCAGTACTCACTGAGACTATGACAACTGGATCCTTCACCTCCACCGCACCACAATGTAATTATCAGTTAATGCAGACTCCACATTCATCCATACAAGTTGCAAGAGACTCAGCCTCTTGGGTAATTCCAACGACTGAGGCTTCTCCAACATTGCTTGCAGTCACACCCTTCTGTCTCTGAGGATGGAACAAATCAGATGACCCTGGCTTAAAGGGTGTGACTGTCTTCTGGAACAAGTATCCACATAGCTTTCCCACTCTTGATGCATCAGTGTCCAAAGCTCAGACTCCAGCTCATGAACTCGGATGGAGTTTCTTAGACTGCAGACACAGTTGCCATGGCTCACACTGGAGGCCGTCCCATTGTCCCGACCCCCTGGGCTAGTGCACGGTCAATTCCAGCCCCGCTTGACCCAGAGTCGCAACACAAGTAAAATTCGATTTGATTTCAACTATCCTCAGTCCTTGGCTGTCCAATAAACCACAGTCACCAGGTTTGTAACTTTAACATAAATAACCTATTCTGTACAGTATTATGATTAAATAGACAGCAAATGTAACTGGCTTAACCCCCCCACCCTTCCTAACTTCTTCACTCACACACACACACGAAGAACACAGGGGGCAAGGTTAAAAAAAAAAATTGATAAATGGATAAAGATGACACACTGGGATGACTTCTAGTTAATGTTTTTCTGAAATTCAGGGGCGGGATTCTCCGAAGCCGCGTCGGCTGGGAGAATCGGCGGCCGCGCCATTTTATTGCACCGGCGATGCCGCCGATTCTCTGGCCGGGATGGGCTGAGCGGCCACGTGGAAACAGCCAGTCCCGCCGGCGCCATCCACACCTGGTCGCTGCCAGCGGTACTCGTCGCGAAGTCTTGGTGGGGGCTCTGAAGGGGTCTGGCCCGCGATCTCCGAAGGAGTCTGGCCCACGATCGGGGCTCACCGATCGGTGGGCCGGCCTCTCTCCCCCCCCCCCCCGGCCTACTTCCCTGCGCAACCAGCCGCAGAACCCCGGTGCCATGTTTGTGCGGGGCCGGAGCACTCAGCGAGGTTACCGCACATGCGTCGGTTGGCACCGGCGCCACTGCGCACGTCACCATTGGTGCCGGCGCACCTGCGCATGCGTGGATCCTGCAGCGCCGGGATCTGCGGCTGGAGTGTTGCAAACCTCTCCAGCACCGTGCTGTCCCCCTGTAGGGGCCAGAATTCAACGTGAGAGTGGCCTGTTCACGCCGTCGTAAAGCGCGACAGCGTTTGCGATGGCGTGGACACTCTGCCTCCGTTTCGGAGAATCCCACCCCAGGTTTTTGTTTTGGTCCTTTCTTCGAGGCTTGAGATGGTTTTCTCTGGCAAGGCAAGAATCTTCTCTGTAGATTCAGGATAATTTCTACAACAAAGGTGTTCCAAGCACTCACTGGATTTAGAGCAATAAAGCAATATAATCTGTTCACTTCAGCAAGCGAGAAAGAATGCGCTCCTCCTTCTTCCAAGGTCTAAACACTTCTGCCAAGTTCTCTCAAAAAGCATCACACGGGGCAGCACTTGTGGATAGCACAATTGCTTCACAGCTCCAGGGTCCCAGGTTCGATTCTGGCTTGGTTCACTGTCTGTGCGGAGTCTGCACATCCTCCCCATGTGTGCGTGGGTTTCCTCCGGGTGCTCCGGTTTCCTCCCACAGTCCAAAGATGTGCGGGTTAGGTGGATTGGCCATGATAAATTGCCCTTAGTGTCCAAAATTGCCCTTAGTGTTGGGTGGGGTTACTGGGTTATGGGGATAGGGTGGAGGTGTTGACCTTGGGTAGGGTGCTCTTTCCAAGAGCCGGTGCAGACTCGATGGGCTGAATGGCCTCCTTCTGCTCTGTAAATTCTATGAAATCTATGAATCAATCACAGTATTGTCTGGCAGAACACTCCCTAGCCAACCTGCTGGTTAACAGTTAGCCAACTGAATCGACTTCTTCTAAAACCGGTTCCTTAGATTCATTGGCGCCAAAGGGTCTGGCCTCTCTCCAAATATAAAACCTGCCAATATAATGTCCTGACAAGGCTGTTTTACCTTTGGGTCTTCTGCTTAAAGGAAAATTCTGATTATGGGTCCACAATCCAAAATTAATGAACAAAATAAATTTTGAACAAAGGAAATGCATAGGAAGGACTCTTACACCTGCAGCATATTGGATTACTTACCCTGCTAACCAGATTGGATTTGAATTATTGTCATGTGTACCAAGGTGCAGTGAAAAGTATTGTTCTGCGTACAGTCCAGACAAATCGTTCCATACATGAAAAAAACAGGACATCCATAAATACACAATGTAAATACATGGGTGAAGCATACACAGTTTATTATTACTCAGTCGAGAAGGCGTGTGAAGAGATCAGTTCAGTCCATCAGAAGGTCATTTAGGAGTTTGGTAACAGCAGGAAGAAGCTGTTTTTGAACCTGTTAGTGCGTGTTTTCAGACTTTTGCAACCCCTGCCCAATGGAAGAGGTCGGAAGAGAAAATAATCCGGATGGAAGGGGTCTTTGATTATTCTGCCCGCTTTCCCAAAGCAGCGGGAGGTGTAGACAGAGTCAATGGATGGGAGGCGATTTTGCTTGATGTACTGGGCTGTGTTCCCAATTGTTTTTACAATCTTGGGCCGAGCAGTTGCCGTACCAGTCTGTGGTGCAGTCAGATAGGATGCTTTCTATGGTGCATCTGTAGGGTAAGCGTCAATGTGGATATGCTGAATTTCCTTTGTTTCCTTCGTCTGTTATTATTTCCCTTACAACATGAAAATGTATATTTTCCATTACAACATTTGCAATATAATATGCCAACAGTATTCACAAAACCACATCGAACTATCACTATTTCCAAATAAATTCTCCCTATTGTTAAATACACAGTTTTTAAAAAATTAAGTCTTATCTTAACACATTACTCATCACCTAACCACACAAATAGACCGTGTGTTACAACTTTACATATTTGCAACTGTTATCACAATTTTAATACTAACAATAAAGTACAATATCGACACATCCCTTCGTGGCTTTGGGACCAATAGTCATTATATACTAAATATGGCGTGTAAACAACATCAATATTATTTGTGATGTTCTATGTAGTTAAATTAAGAAAACACACTAAACTACCACTATTCCCCCTCTATTAAAACATTCACACATCTTAGAAATGCTGATCAAGTTCTTGAACGGCACACATACCCCCATTATCATACATACATAACAGTGCCTACCAATTTACATGACATTTCTTCCTTAATAATGTTTACAGCTCATCAATGCAATATTGTTTGCTGCATTGGTAACAATTTTCCCACCGTGGCATCAAGCTACAAAAATTCTTAAACTATTGTCATTTATCATATTGGGATTCCTCCTCAATCGCTGCTGTCTGCCGAGACCCTTAATAACTCCACCACATAGTACATACCCCATGGAGACCACAGATCATCCATCAGCTGATGTCCAATTAGAGATGTCTGACCGGAGGTTTCATTGCTCAGTAATAATTTGATATTTTGATCTGTTTCTAACCCGTAAAGTTTTCTTCCGGGCTCTGTCATTTAATTCTCTCAAATATGTAGCCAATTGTGTCATTAGTTTCCCCCCAATCCTGTCTAAAACATTCTTTTCTGGAGTGCAGTTCTCTTCCTTCTTGTGAACTGGTTTGTCTGTTATTTATTTTTTCCATCTGAAAAATCACATGAACAGGTCAAGGGTGGAGAGGGCCCTATTCTTTAATTTGTACTTTCTATCTTTGTGTGGATTCCAGAAGTGCCCTATCCAGGACTTCCGGATTTCTTTTGCTACCGTTTCTTTACTTTTTTTTTTGAACTGGTTTATTTTCCTTATCCTTTATGTCCTTCATACATTTAAAGCCTGTTAAGCCTCCTCCTTCTGTCATTGCACCCCTGAGTGAGATTCGAAGAATCTCAAATTCCTCCTCTTTTGCGCACTCAGTAATCCAATCATTGAAACCTTACCCTGATACATGCATTTACTTTAATTATTTTATTTTGATTGCGACCGGATTTTTATGAAGGTAAGTTCCAAACATGACATTTTAACTTCATCATCTGTCCAGTCAATGCTGCTAACGGGTTTTAATTCACTGTCTTCCCACCAATTGGGTCATGTGTTTTAATTGTGATACAATTTATTTTGCTCCAGACACCATGCTTCTCCAATTCAACTGTATGTTTACCCAGATTCTGAACAGTCTTGTCTTTATATTTTACAGCTTCACTGATTATTTTCCCTGCAGTTTTAGTTGGTAGCTTCACCCAAACTTCCTATGTATTATCAATTATTTTTAATATCTTAATTTTTTCTGCATCTATTTTTATCAAATCTTTTCCTGCCACCAGATTCTAATTTCCTGATACTGCTAGTAATTCTCTTAATCTAACATTTGATCCAATATCTTTATTCTCTAAAGCTCCTTCTTCAATGTATTTAACATTCTAAACATCATTATTTTTGCTGGTGACATTCTTGTGATTGTCGGGCACTAGGACCCTGCAGAGCTATGCAGTGTCAATTTCAACGCTCAGTTTCAAAGCCTGCAAGCAGCTGACTGCTGCCCAGTACAAACTATTTATCTGTTTATTCTGAGACCAATTTAGCTCTGAACATACTGATTTACCACCTCAGAATACTGATCACATTTCTACCTGCCGTTTATAACAGCTAATTGATGTGAAACTCGGTTTTACAAAATACAGTATTTTTTTAAAATACAAACACCGAAGGAAATTCACAATTCCTTATTAAACATACACACACTCATTCATCCACTCAGATCTTGGATCTCTACTTTGTAGGATTTCACAAATCCTTATTAAACACACACTCATTTATCCACTGAGATCTTGGACCTCTATTCTGTAGGGTTTTAGTTACTCTTAACAAAAATCGAGACCCCTTCATGCTGATAAGTCTTACTTATGCAGGAGTTTTTTGCCTCTGTTAATTTCTTCCACTCTGTTTCATTGCTTCAACTCTCTTGACCGTGTTTCAGAGCAAGAGGATTATTCTAATTGCCATTTTTCGGAATTCTAAGTTCTGTTCCTGGTTGTCCCTTTCCAGTTGCAATCTGAAATTAAGGATAAGTACCCTTTCTGAGCCCTATCCAAGGTTAACTAAGGCACTATCTTCCTGTTTTAGTTAAGGGTCGCTTGGTTATTGGTCTCTATAGATTCTCGGCGTCCCCTATTTCTCCAGGATTTAACCTCACAATCTGCCTTACTCTAAGGATGATTTATTTTTTGGCCTCTTTTTACCAGTAATGGATGCAAGCTTTTTAGTGCTGTCACCAAGATGTCTTGCAGACTTTTTCTCAGGGTCAGCATCTTCTAGTCTGCTGATTTTACACACCCAACCTGAGCTTCAGTCCCCTCGATCCACAGAATATCCTTACAAAAGTCAATCACACATGACTTTCCAGACTAAACACGGCAGGTAAAGTCTGACTCACACATAGACTAGAAACTTCTAATATTCTAGCCTTTGTGCCGGTTAGAAACTTCTAATATTCCAACCGTTTCTTGGGAACTAGAAACTTCAATATTCTAGCCCCCATTCTACTCAGCTAGAAACTTCTAATATTCTAGCATCGCTTTACCAAGAAACTTCTAATATTCTAGGCCTCCCCGCTGGATGCCATGGAGAAAGCAAAACAACCGGCTGGGCGTAATTAACACAGTGTTAACACGTCGGGTGCCATGTGGAAAATAAAGCAACCCGCTAGGCATAATTAACAGGGTTTTAATTAAAACGTTGGGCGCCATGTTTTTGAAAACTCACCACTGTTCTTAGAAGTCCCCCTATACCAAAAAGGGCCGACATTCTAAATGGTGATCAGGGATTCTCACTCCCCGACTCCGATGCAAGCTTCAGTGGGTGCTATTCAGGTCAAACTATGTTTTCAAGTTATCCCTTGGTATAACCCATACCTTCACCGAAGATTTCATCTACTTACCAGTTAGTAGCATCGATCCTTGGTCCCACATTGCTAAGTAAGTAAAGTAGACTTTGGGATAACCACTATTTCAGGTTAAATTAAGTTATTTTATTATTATATTTTTTCTTTTAAAAGCTGCAATTACTGTCTTTACAGAAAGGCAAAAAGATCTTGCTTCTGGATCCTTCTGGTTGGTTGAAGGGACCTTCAGGCCCAACTTGACAATCAATCTTCTTTAAAGACTGGTCTTCTTTAGATGTATTCGCTGGTTAGCTCGGTTACTGTGCCCTATCTTTCCCATGTACCAAGCTATGAGAGTTGACTCTGCTGGCTGACTCTGAGGTGACTCTGGCTACTCTTTAAATTCTAGTCTTCCTTGGATGTATTAGCTGTTTTAGCTTGGCTGCTTTGCACTGTCTCTTTCCCATGGCCAAGCAGACTGTAATCTGACTCTGCTTCTCCCCACTCTCGCTCTCTCTCTCTCGCTCTGAGTTCAGCTTCTGCTTCTGCTTCTGGTTCTGGTTCCCTTTCTTCGGGTTTATATATTTTTCTAACAGTTATCTAGTTTTTATGACTTTATTGTAAAGTAACATTTTTCACTTTGATTGTAAAAAATATGTTTGATCTAAACATTCTAATCCAACTAGGTATTCATTTTGACATGTCCTCGTCTCATAGATCTGATTACATTGTTTCCTTTGTGATGTTCAAAATGCTTTGACTTCATGAGGTGTTACTTTTAATTCCTGTCATTTCTATAGTTTTATTTTCCAATTGTGTCCTCAGCTCATAATTTTGACTTTGATTTTGGCTTTGAATTATGTTTCTCATAGACTGATAGATTTACCTGGTATGAGCGAAGTTTTCACACCTAGAATTCTCACCAAATTCAATTGAACCTCATCCATTCTTTTCCAGATGCTCACTAAGATAGTTACTTTCAATGAAGGTGTGAGCCATTGTTTTTTGCTTCTTTCAAAATCCTGTTTGTCTTGTTTGCTAAGCCTGCTTGACCAAGGCTATCTGCATTTTACAATCCTTCCCTGGCAGCTGCTGGTAACCCTTTGTGGGATCTTGCCCTGTATTCTCTCATGTTTCTCTCAGACCAGATATTGCCAAACTTCCATGTTTCATATGACACAGCTTTCCATATTTTCAATAACACCGCCCAAGAACAGTTCATCATGTTCAGCAACGTCAGCCCCCTCGCCCCGCTCCAAGAAAGCCCGCCACACCCGAGAGGTCTTCCCCGTCCACACAAACCAGGAGATCAGCCCATTGACCTTCCTGAAGAATTACTCGTGACCAAAGATTGGGAGGTTCTGAAATACAAACAGAAACCGAAGCAGCACCGTCATGTACACTGTCTGCACCTGTCCTGACAGCAGCAGCACATCCCACCTCTTAAGGTCCGCCGTCATCTGCTCCACCAGCCGAGCCAAGTCCAGTTTATGCAACTGCGCCCAACTCCGTGATACCTGGATACCCAAATACCTGAAACTCACCCCTACCATGCTAAATGGCAATTCCCATGTCTCCTTTGCTGTCCTCTGGTCTCAATTGGGAACAGCTCGCTCTTGCCCATATTCAATTTGTATTCCCGGGATTTCCATGATGCCTCCAATGTTGTCCACCGGGTCCGAAATATATAATAACAAGTCGTCCGCATACAATGAGACCCTGTGTTCAACGCCGCCCCCAAATCCGAACCGCCCCAAAATCCGAACCACCCCAACACCTCCAACAAGGGACTTCCGGTTGCGGCGATGCGGAGCTAAGCCGCACATTTCGGAGGCTCCCGCTAGAACGGACTTTTGGGCTCTCCAGAGGAGCCCCAATGGAAATTTCTCAACGACTTCCCGTGCAGGAAGGTGAGAGCAAGGTCCCCCTTCCATAGTATATGGAGTGGACCAGAAGTTGAGCGGTCAAAAAAGCGGTTTTGGAGCAGTGAAAGAAGCGAGGGAGAAAAAACAAGATGGCGGAGATCGAGCGGCATGGGGGCCGGAGCAGCAGGAGTTTCTCAGGTGCTGCGTGGAGGAGCTTAAGAAAAAGGTGCTGGCGCCACTGCTGACGGCGATCGAGGGGCTAAAGGAGACCCAGAAGGCCCACGAGGTAGAAATCCGGGAGGTGCAGGAAAAAGCCGCAGAGAACGAGGACGAGATCTTGGGTCTGGCAGTGAAGATGGAGGCGCATGAGGCGCTGCACAAGAGGTGGGCGGAAAGATTCGAGGACCTGGAGAACAGGTCGAGGAGGAAGAATCTTCGGATTCTGGGTCTCCCTGAAGGGGTAGAGGGGGCCGATGCCGGGGCATATCTGAGCACGATGCTCAATTCGCTGATGGGTGCGGAGGCCTCTCCGAGTCCCCTGGAGCTAGATGGGGCTGATCGGGTCCTGGCGAGGAGACCCAAGGCCAACGAGCCGCCAAGGGTGGTTGTGGTGAGGTTTCATCGTTTCGTGGACAGAGAGTGTGTCTTGAGATGGGCCAAGAAAGAGCGGAGCAGTAGGTGGGAGAATGCGGTGATCCGAATCTATCAGGACTGGAGTACGGAGGTGGCAAAGAAGAGAGCTGGTTTTAATCGAGCCAAGGCGGTGCTGCACAGGACGTGGGTGAGATTCGGAATGCTGCAGCCAGCGCGATTGTGGGTCACATTTCAGGATCGGCACCACTACTTTGAAACGCCTGAAGAGGCTTGGCCCTTTATACAAACTGAAAAGTTGGACTCAAACTGAGGATCTGGGTTGTGGGGGAGATGTCGGTTGTATACAGGGTTTTAACTATACGTAGGGAATGTTCTACGGGTTGGGCGATGGATGGGGATGGGGGAAGAGATCTGATGGGGAGACTGTGAGGGAATGTGGGCGCCAGTGCTGTAGGGAGGGCAGGCCCGGGGATGGGGGAATTGGGATAAGGCCGCAACAGGAGCTGCGCCAGAGGGGGCAGGGCTGGTTCAGGAAAGCGCGGGCTTTTTCCCGCGCTGGGGAAAGACGGAGGGGGGGATGGAGGAGCGCACACTGATTGCTGGGGAGGAGGAGGAGGGGGGATTTCCACACGGGGGGTGTCAATGAGATGGCGGGGAGGCCGGGGTCAGCAGGTGTCAGCTGACTTACGGGAGTGTTATGGGGGGAGCAAAAGAGCTAGACATGGATCTAGCGGGGGAGGGAGAAGGAGAGGGGGGGGAAATAGGGTTGCTGCTGCATTGGCCGAGGGGGAGCTGAAAACAGAAGAGGGGGTCCCCCATCTGGGGGACTGGAGGGTTTGGGAGGCGCGGGCACGGGACTGGCCTAGAAAAGGAGATGGCTAGTCGGCAAGGGGGGGGGAAGCCCCCCAATCCGGCTGATAACGTGGAATGTGAGGGGTCTGAATGGGCCGGTTAAGAGCGCCCGAGTGTTCGCGCACTTAAAGGGACTGAAGGCAGACGTGGTCATGCTTCAGGAGACACATTTGAAGGTGGCAGACCAGGTCAGGTTAAGAAAGGGATGGGTAGGACAGGTATTCCATTCGGGGCTGGATGCGAAGAATAGAGGGGTGGCAATACTGGTGGGGAAGCGGGTGTCGTTTGAGGCCAAGAACATAGTGGACAATGGAGGTCGATATGTGATGTTGAGCGGTAGGCTGCAGGGGACGTGGGTGGTATTGGTAAACGTATACGCCCCAAACTGGGACGATGCTGGATTTATGAAGCGTATGTTGGGGCGCATTCCGGACCTGGAGGTAGGAAGCTTGATAATGGGGGGGATTTCAACACGGTGTTGGACCCAGCATTAGATCGTTCCAGATCTAGGAAGAGGCCGGCTGCGCCAAGGTGCTTAGGGGGTTTATGGACCAGATGGGGGGAGTAGATCCGTGGAGATTTGCTAGGCCCCTGGCCAGAGAATTTTCTTTTTTTTCCCACGTACACAAAGCTTACTCCCGGATAGATTTTTTTGTTTTGAGCAGGGCGCTGATCCCGAAAGTGGAGGGAACTGAGTACTCGGCCATAGCCATCTCAGACCACGCCCCGCACTGGGTGGAACTGGAGTTGGGAGAGGAGAGGGACCAACGCCCGTTGTGGCGTTCGGATGTGGGATTACTGGCAAATGAGGAGGTGTGCGGGAGGGCACGGGGGTGCATTGAAAGGTATTTGGAAGCCGACAATGGGGAGGTGCAGGTGGGGGTAGTATGGGAGGCGCTGAAGGCAGTGGTCAGGGGAGAGTTAATCTCCATCACGGCTCACAGGGAGAAGAGAGAGGGCAGGGAAAGGGAGAGGTTAGTGGGGGAAATCCTAAGGGTAGACAGGAGATATGCAGAGGCCCCCGAGGAGGGACTACTTGGGGAGCGGCGAAGTCTCCAGACGGAATTCGACCTGTTGACCACAGGGAAGGCAGAGGCACAGTGGAGGGAAGCACAGGGGGTGACGTACAAGTATGGGGAGAAGGCGAGCCGGATGCTGGCACATCAGCTCCGTAAGAGGATGGCAGCGAGGGAGATAGGTGGAATCAAGGATGGCAGGGGAACTACGGTGCGGAGTGTGGTGAAAGTAAATGAGGCATTTAAGGCCTTTTATGAAGAGCTGTACAGATCTCAGCCCCCAGCGGGGGAAGAGGGGATGCGACGATTTCTGGATCAACTGAGGTTCCCGAGGGTGGAGGAGCAGGAGGTGGCTAGTTTGGGGGCGCCAATTGGATTGGAGGAGCTGATTAAAGGACTGGGGAGCATGCAGGCGGGGAAGGCCCCGGGACCAGATGGGTTCCCGGTTGAGTTTCACAGGAAGTATGCGGACCTGTTAGCCCCGTTGCTGGTGAGGACTTTCAATGAGGCAAGGGAGGAGGGGACCCTGCCCCCGACAACGTCCGGGGCAATGATTTCTCTGACCCTGAAGCGGGACAAGGACCCACTGCACTATGGGTCGCATAGGCCGATTTCGCTCCTTAATGTGGACGCTAAGTTGCTGGCAAAAGTGCTGGCTACGAGGATTGAAGACTGTGTCCCGGGGGTGATTCACGAGGACCAGACAGGATTTGTAAAGGGCAGGCAGCTAAACACCAATGTGCGGAGGCTCCTAAACGTGATTATGATGCCATCGGTGGAGGGAGAGGCGGAGATAGTGGCAGATATGGATGCGGAGAAGGCCTTTGACTGAGTGGAGTGGGAGTATCTCTGGGAAGTGTTGCGGAGGTTTGGGTTTGGGGAGGGGTTTATCAGTTCGGTTAAGCTCCTTTATAGAGCCCCGGTGGCGAGTGTGGCTACGAATCGGCGGTGGTCGGAGTATTTTCGGCTGTATCGAGGGACAAGGCAGGGGTGCCCCCTGTCCCCCCCCTGTTGTTTGCATTAGCAATTGAGCCTTTGGCCATGGCATTAAGGGAGTCCAGGAAATGGAGGGGGGTGGTTCGAGGGGGAGAGGAGCATTGGGTGTCGCTGTATGCGGACGACCTGTTGCTGTATGTGGCAGATCCAGTGGAGGGGATGGTGGAGGCCATGCGGATCCTAAGGGAGTTTGGGGACTTCTCGGGCTATAAACTCAATGTAGGGAAAAGTGAGCTCTTCGTGGTGCATCCGGGGGACCAGGGAAGAGGGATAGACAACCTACCGTTGAGGAGGGCGGAAAGGAGCTTTCATTACTTGGGGATCCAGGTAGCTAGGAGCTGGGGGGCCCTGCACAAACTTAATTTGACGCGGCTGGTGGAGCAGATGGAGGAGGACTTCAAACGATGGGATGTGTTGCCACTCTCACTAGCGGGCAGGGTCCAGTCGATTAAAATGATGGTCCTCCCGAGGTTTCTTTTTGTGTTCCAGTGCCTTCCTATTATGATTACCAAGGCCTTTTTTAAGAGGGTAGGTAGAAGCATCATGGGTTTTGTGTGGGTAAACAAGACCCCGAGGGTAAGGAGGGGGTTTCTGGAGTGCAGTAGGGACAGAGGAGGGCTGGCGTTGCCGAATCTGGGTGGCTACTATTGGGCAACCAACGCGGCGATGATCCGTAAGTGGGTGATGGAGGGAGAGGGGGCGGCATGGAACAGGTTGGAGATGGTGTCCTGCAAAGGAACGAGCCTGAGGGTGCTGGTGACGGCACCGCTGCCGCTTTCGCCGACAAGGTACACCACGAGTCTGGTGGTGGCGGCAACGCTAAAGATCTGGGGGCAGTGGAGACGGCACAGGGGTGCGATGGGAGCCTCGGTGTGGTCCCCGATCAGAGATGACCATCGGTTTGTCCCAGGAAGGATGGACGGGGGGTTTCAGAGCTGGCATCGGGCAGGGATCAGAAGGATGGGGGACCTGTTTATAGATGGGACGTTTGCGAGCCTAGGGGCGCTGGAGGAGAAGTTTGGGATACCCCAGGGAAATGTGTTCAGGTACATGCAGGTGAGGGCGTTTGTGAGGCGGCAGGTGAGGGAATTCCCGTTGCTCCCTGCAAAGGGGATTCAGGACAGGGGGATTTCGGGTGTATGGGTCGGAGAGGGCAAGGTTTTGGCGATATATCAGGAGATGAAAGAAGAGGAGGAGGCTTTGGTAGAGGAACTGAAGGGCAAATGGGAGGAGGAGTTGGGGGAGGAGATTGAAGAGGGTCTGTGGGCTGATGCCCTGAGTAGGGTTAATTCCTCTTCCTCGTGTGCCAGGCTTAGCCTGATACAGTTTAAGGTTATTCACAGAGAGCATATGAAAGGGGCGAGGCTGAGTAGGTTCTTTGGGGTGGAGGACAGATGTGAGAGGTGCTCAGGAACCCCGGCGAGTCACGCCCATATGTTCTGGTCGTGCTCGGCACTGGATGGGATCTGGAGGGGTTTCGCGAGGGCTATGTCTAAGGTGGTGAAAGTCCAGGTCAAGCCAAGTTGGGGGCTGGCACTATTTGGGGTGGCGGACGAGCTGGGAGTGCAGGAGGCGAAAGAGGCCGGCATTCTGGCCTTCGCGTCCCTGGTAGCCCGGCGCAGGATCTTGCTATTATGGAAAGACGCGAAGCCCCCCAGCGTGGAGGCCTGGATAAATGATATGGCTGGGTTTATCAAGCTGGAGAGGATAAAGTTTGCCTTGAGAGGGTCTGCGCAGGGGTTCCTCAGGCGGTGGCAACCGTTCCTAGACTATCTCGCGGAGCGGTAGTAGGAGGTCGGTCCGCAGCAGCAGCAACCCAGGGAGGGGAGGAGAGGGGGGGTCTCTTTCGGGGGGGGGGGGGGGGGGGGGGGGTATATGGGTAGGCGGGGAAGAGGGTTTTCCTAGGGGCACTTGAAAAAGGAAAAACATAAACATATGGGAGAATCAATATGTGCGGGAGGAACCCATTGTACAAGTTCTGTATTATGTTGGATTGATATGTTTATGTTTTGTTCGGTTGCTTCACTTTTTCTTTTTTGTTACGGGGGGGGGGTTTAATTGGTTGAACATTTTTGTTGAAAAACTTTGAATAAACATATATTTTTTTTAAAACACCTCCACCTGATCGAAAGCCTTCTTCACGTCCATCGCCACCACTACCTCCAGCTCTTGCCCCTCCGAAGGCATCATGATTACATTGAGTAGGCTCTTCACAGTCGCTGACAACTGCCTTCCCTTCAAAAAAACCCATCTGATCCTCGCCTATCAGCCCCGGCACACAGTCCTCAATTCCTATTGAATGTGGAAGCCAACACCTTCGGCAGTAACTTGGCTTCCACATTCAATAGTGATATCGGGCAGTACGACCCACACTTCTCCGGGTCCTTGCCCCTCTTCAAAATCAGGGAGATGGAAGTCTGCGACAATGTAGAGTTTCCCCCTCTCCTTTGCTTCATTACACGCTCTCACCAGCAGTGGCCCCAGATCCGCCCCAAATTTATTATAAAACTCTACCGGGAACCCATCTGGCCTTCCCTGCCTGAATCGTCCCCATACCATCCATCTCCTCCCTCAGCCCAATTGGGGCCCCCAGTCCCTGAACCAGCTCCTCCTCCACTTTGGGAAACTCCCATCCAAGAACTGCTGCATCTCCATCTCCCAAGTTGGGGCTCCAACTCGTAAAGCCTCCTATAAAAGAACTCAAACACCCCATCCAATAAGACCATAAAACATAGGTTGAGTAGGCAGTTAAGAAGGCAAATGCAATGCTAGCAGTCATATCGAGAGGACTAGAATACAAGACCAGGGATGTACTTCTGAACCTGCATGTTAACCTCAAGAGAATCGTGAACAAGGACTCCCAAGTCCCTTTGTACTACTGATTTCCGAAGCATTTTCCCATTTAGAAAATAGTCTATGCCTCCATTTCTCCTTCCAAAGTGCATAACCTCACACCTTTCCACACTGTCTTCCACTGTGAAGTACCCATAGTAAAGTAACTATTCAGCTCCTCTGCCATTTCTTTGTTTCCTATTATTACTTCTCCAGCCACATTGTCCAGTGGTCCAATGTCTATTTTTGCCTCTCTCTTACCTTTTATATATTGAAAAAAATTCTTCCTATCTTCCTTTATATTACTAGCTAGATTGCACTCATATTTCATTTTCTCCACCCTTATTGCTTTTTTAGTTGTCCTCTGCTCGCTTTTAAAGGCTTCCAAATCCTCTGGCTTCCCATTAATCCTCACCACTTTGTATGCTTTTCCTTTACCTTTTATGCTGTCCTTGACATCCCTCGCCAGCCATGAATGCCTTGTCCTCCCCTTAGCATTGTCATGATGTGGAGATGCCAGCGTTGGACTGGGGTGAGCACAGTAAGAAGTCTTACAACACCAGGTTAAAGCCCAACAGGTTTGTTTCAAACACTAGCTTTCGGAGCACTGCTCCTTCACCTGAGGAAGGAGCAGTGCTCCGAAAGCTAGTGTTTGAAACAAACCTGTTGGACTTTAACCTGGCGTTGTAAGACTTCTAGCATTGTCATGTGAGAGTACCTTTAAGAAATGGGTGTTTATAAATGGGTGTGTATTAAGTATCTGTAGTGAGAGTACCTTTAAGAAATGGGTGTTTATTACTGCAGTGATGTCAGAGAGTGGGTGGAGCAGGCTGTCTGTCAGCTTTTTACTTTTGTTTTGGGCTGTTTGCTGCAGGGTGTGTTCTAGTTTCGTTTTCAGAGCTGGATAGCTGCAGTCACAGCCATAAAGTGTATGAATCTCTCTCTGAAATCTAAAGACTGTAAATCAATCCTGGTGATTTAAAACTAATAACAGTAGTGACTTTAACCTGATGTGCTTCTGGTAAAAAGGTGTTTTAAGTCGTATGGATGTTAAAAGGAAAGCTTAAATCATTACTTAATGTTGTATTCTTTGGGGGTTGTATTTGAATTGATGGTTGCTAAGATGTTCACTGTATGTTTCAAAAAGGTTAACTTGAATTCATAGAATAAACATTGTTTTGCTTTAAAAATTACTTTTCCATTTCTGCTGTACCACGCCTGTAGAGTGGGTCGTGTGCTCCCCATACCACAATCTATTAAAAGTTGTGGGTCAGGTAAACTCCATGATACACTTTGGGGTTCTCTAAACCCTGGCCCATAACAGCATGTTTCCCCCTTCTTGGGATGAATTTCTGTTGTGCCTCCCGAATAACCCCAAAAAACTCCTGCCATTGCTGTTCCACTGTCTTCCCCGCTAGGCTCCTTTTTCAATCAACTCTGGCCAGCTCTTCCCTCATGTCTTTGTAGTTACCCTTATTTAATTGTAATAACGTTCCATCTGATTGTAGCTTCTCCCTCTCAAACTGCAGGGTAAATTCTATCATTTTGTGGTCACTGCTCCCGAAGCGTTCCTTCACCTTAAGTTCCCAAATCAAATCTGCATCATTACACGTCACCAAATCCAGAATTGCCTGTTCCCTAATAGGCTCTGTCACAAGCTGCTCCCAAAAAAATCTCTTAGACATGCCACAAATTCCTTTTCTTGGGATCCACTACCAACCTGATTTTCCCAGTCCACCTGCATTTGAAGTCCCCCATGATTATTGCAATTTTGCCTTTTTTACATGCCTTTTCTATCTCCTGATTTATTTACTGCCCCACATCCTGACTACTGCTATGGGGCCTGTACATAACTCCCATCAGGGTCTTTTTACCTTTGCGATTCCTCAACTCTACCCACAGAGAATCTATGCCCTCTGATCCTATATCGCTCCTTGCTATCGATTTAACTTCATTCTTTACTAACAATGCAACCCCACCCCCTTTGCCCATCTGCCTGTCCTTTCGATAGGACACATATCCTTGGATATTTAGATCCCAGCCCTGAGCCCCTTGCAGCCATGTTTCTGTGATGCCCACAGCATCGTACCGGCCAATTTCAATGCGCGCAACAAGCTCATTTACCTTGTTCCATATACTGCGTGCATTTAGGTACAACACCCTCAATCCTGCATTGACCTTCTCCCTTCTCACACTTGTCACATTTTTTGCTCTTCCTGAGGGTGATGTTGTTCTCTTATTTTGGTTCTCTATTTCCCCTTCAGTTATTACACCTTCTCAGCTCACTTTCTGGTTCCCACACCCCTGCCAGACTAGTTTAAATCCTGCTGAGTGATTCTAGCAAACCTCCCAGCCAGGATATCAGTGCCCCTCCAGTTTAGATGCAACCCATTTAGCCACATGTTTAGCTGCACTATCCTCCTATTTCTAGCCTCACTGGCACGTGGCCCAGGGAGTAATCCTGAGATTACAACCCTAGAGGTCCTGCTTTTTAGCTTATTGCCTAAGTCCCTGAACTCCTTCTGCAGGACCTCATCACTCTTCCTGCCTATGTGTGTAGTCTTGTGTGTGTACAGGGAGTACATTATGGGGCTAAGTATGCAGCCTTGCGGGGGCCCGGTATTGAGGACTATCAAAGAGGAAGTGTTATTGCTTATCCTTACTGATTGTAGTCTATGGGTCAGGATGTCAAGGATCCCCTTAACAAACCCTGTCTGGTCGTCATGTACCACCCCGGGACACAATCCTCTATCCTTGTCGCCATCACTTTGGCCAGCAGTTTGGCGTCTACGTTTAGGAGGGAGATGGGCCTGTATGACCCGCACTGCAGCGGGTCTTTGTCTCGTTTCAGAAATAGCAATATTGTCGCCTCCGACATTGCCGGGGGTAATGTCCTCCTTTCCTTAGCCTCATTAAAGGTTCTCGCCAAAAGCGGGGCCAACAGGTCCATATACTTCCTATAAAATTCCACCGGGAACCCATCTGGTCCCGGGGCCTTCCCTGCTTGCATGTTCCCAATTCCTTTGATCACCTCATCCACCTCAATCTGCGCCCCCAGACCTGCCACCTCCTGCCGCTCCACCCTCGGGAACTCTAGCTGGTCCAAAAAGTGTATCATTCCCTCTTTCCCCTCCGGGGGTTGGGACTTGTACAGCCTCTCATAGAATGTCTTGAACACCTCGTTCACTTTCCCTGCTCTCTGCTCCATCTTTCCCGTTTCGTCCCTAACTCCTCCAACCTCTCTCGCCGCCCCCCTCTTCCGAAGTTGTTGGGCCAGCAGCCGGCTCGCCTTTTCCCCATATTCATATTGTATCCCCTGTGCCTTCCTCCACTGTGTCTCTGCCTTTCCCGTGGTCAGCAGGTCAAACTCCGTCTGTAATCTTCGTCTTTCCCTGTATAGCCCTTCGTCTGGGGCCTCCGCATACTTCCTATCCACCCTCAAAATTTCCCCTACTAATCTCTCTCTTTCTTTACCCCCTTGTTTCCCCTTGTGGGCTCTGATGGAAATCAGCTCTCCTCTAACAACCGCCTTCAGCGCTTCCCATACTACTCCCACCTGGACCTCCGCATCGTCATTGACCTCCAGGTATCTTTCGATACATCCCCTCACCCTTCCGCATACCCCCTCGTCTGCCAGTAGTCCCATGTCTAATCGCCAGAGTGGGCGCTGGTCCCTTTCCTCTCCTAGTTCCAGCTCCACCCAATGCAGGACGTGATCTGAAACGGCTATGGCCGAGTACTCCATTCCTGCCACTTTCGGGATTAGTGCCCTTCCCAAAACAAAAAAGTCTATCCGGGAATATACCTTGTGGACGTGGGAGAAAAAGGAAAACTCTTTACCCATTGGTCTGGCGAATCTCCACGGATCTACTCCCCCCATTTGCTCCATGAATCCCTTAAGCACCTTGGCCGCTGCCGGCTTTCTCCTGGTCCTGGATCTGGACCGGTCCAGCCCTGGGTCAAGCACTGTATTAAAGTCCCCCCCCATTAACAAGTTTCCCACCTCCAGGTCCGGGATACGTCCCAGCATTCGCTTCATGAATCCCGCGTCATCCCAGTTCGGGGCATATACGTTCACCAGCACAACCGCCTCACCCTGCAATCTGCCACTCACCATCACATACCTGCCCCCACTATCCACCATTATGGTCTTAGCCTCGAACGATACACGTTTCCCCACCAGTATTGCCACCCCTCTGTTTTTCGCGTCCAACCCTGAGTGGAACACCTGTCCCACCCATCCTTTCCTTAGTCTAACCTGATCCGCCAACTTCAGGTGCGTCTCCTGGAGCATAACCACGTCCGCCTTCAGTCTCTTTAAGTGCACAAACACCCTTGCCCTCTTAATCGGCCCATTTAAACCTCTCACATTCCACGTGATCAGCCGGGTTGGGGGGCCATTTACCCCCCCCACCTCGTCGATTAGCCATCCCCTTTTTTAAACCATCTCCTCACCCAGGTCTCACGCACCCGTCTGTCCCCCAGACGGCGCACTCCCGTCCCGACCACCTCGTCTCGTATCAGCTCCCCCTTACCCTCAGCAACAGCAACCCAGTTAATCCCCCCCCCCCCCAGATCCTCCTCTAGCTTGATTACTCCCCCCATATTGCTTCCTGAACTACCGCCTTCTCCAGTCCCCCTGTCGTCAGCACCTCCTCCAGCAATGTGGAAGCCGGCTCTACTGTTAGTGGGAAAGCTGGTAATGGGGGGAGACTTTAATACGGTGCTTGATCCAGGGCTGGACCGATCGAGGTCCAGGACCGGGAGGAGGCCGGCAGCGGCCAGGGTGCTCAAGGACTTCATGGAGCAGATGGGAGGGGTAGACCCCTGGAGATTTAGTAGGCCTAGGAGTAAGGAGTTCTCATTTTTCTCCCATGTTCACAAAGTATACTCACGGATAGACTTTTTTGTCTTGGGAAGGGCACTGATTCCGAAGGTGACAGGGACGGAGTATACGGCCATAGCTATTTCGGACCACGCTCCACATTGGGTAGACCTGGAGGTAGGAGAGGAAAAAGAACAGCACCCACTCTGGAGAATGGATATGGGCTTATTGGCGGATGAGGGGGTGTATCGAAAGGTACTTGGAGCTTAATGACAACAGAGAGGTTCAGGTGGGAGTGGTCTGGGAGGCGTTGAAGGCGGTGGTCAGAGGGGAACTGATATCCATAAGGGCACATAAAGAGAAGCAAGAGGGTAAAGAACGGGAGCGATTGTTGAAAAAACTTCTGAGGGTGGTCAGGCAATATGCAGAGGCACCGGAGGAGGGACTGTACAGGGAAAGACAAAGGTTACATGTGGAATTTGACCTGCTGACCACGGGTAAGGCAGAGGCACAGTGGAGGAGGGCACAGGGTGCACAGTATGAGTATGGAGAGAAGGCGAGTCGGCTACTGGCCCACCAACTGAGGAAGAGGGGAGCAGCGAGGGAGATAGGAGGGGTGAGAGATGAGGAGGGAGAGATGGAACGGGGAGCGGAGAGAGTGAACGGGGTGTTCAACGCATTCTATGAAAGGTTATATAAGGCTCACCCCTCGGAGGGGAAGGAGGGAATGATGTGTTTCCTGGCTCAGCTGGAATTCCCGAAGGTGGAGGAGCAGGAGAGGGCGGGACTGGGAGCGCAGATTGAGATGGAGGAGGTGGTAAAAGGGATTGGGAGCATGCAAGCGGGACAGGCCCCGGGACCGGACGGATTCCTGGTGGAATTTTATAGGAAATATATGGACCTACTGGCCCCGCTTTTGACGAGAACCTTTAATGAGGTCAGGGAAAGGGGGAAGTTGCCCCCGACTATGTCGGAGGCGACGATATCGCTCCTTTTGAAGAAGAAAAATGACCCGCTGCAGTGTGGGTCCTACAGGCCCACTTCCCTTTTAAACGTAGATGCTAAGCTCCTCGCCAAGGTGATGGTGACGAGGATAGAGGACTGTGTCCCAGGGGTGGTCCACGAGGATCAAACTGGGTTCGTTAAGGGGCGACAGCTGAACACGAACCTACGGAGGCTGCTGGGGGTGATGATGATGCCCCCACCAGAGGGGGAGGCGGAGATAGTGGTGGCTATGGACGCCGAGAAAGCATTCGACAGAGTGGAGTGGGACTATCTGTGGGAAGTGCTGAGGAGATTTGGTTTTGGAGAAGGGTTTATTGGATGGGTACAGCTGCTGTATAGGGCCCCGGTGGCGAATGTGGTCACGAACAGGCAGAGGTCTGACTACTTCCGTCTTTATAGAGGGACGAGGCAGGGGTGTCCCCTGTCTCCGTTACTGTTTGCATTGGCGATTGAGCCCCTGGCCATAGCACTGAGGGGGTCCAGGAAGTGGAGGGGTGTACTCAGGGGAGGAGAAGAACACCGGGTATCATTCTATGCAGATGATTTATTGCTGTATGTTGCGGACCCAGTGGAGGGGATGCCTGAGATATTGCAGACGCTCAGGGAGTTTGGGGAATTCTCGGGGTACAAATTGAATATGGGGAAGAGTGAGTTGTTTGTGGTGCATCTGGGGGAGCAGAGCAGGGGAATAGATGATTTACCGTTGAGGAAGGTAACAAGAGATTTCCGGTACTTGGGGATTCAGATAACCAGGAGTTGGGGAACCTTTCATAGGCTTAATTTAACACGATTGGTGGAATAGATGGAGGAGGATTTTAAGAGATGGGACATGGTGCCCCTGTCACTGACGGGTAGGGTGCAGGCGGTCAAAATGGTAGTCCTCCCGAGATTCCTTTTTGTGTTTCAGTGCCTCCCGGTGATGGTCACGAAGGCTTTTTTCAAGAGAATAGAGAAAAGTGTCATGAGCTTTGTGTGGGCTGGGAAGACCCCGAGAGTAAGGAGGGGGTTCTTGCAGCGTAGCAGGGATAGGGGGGGACTGGCACTACCGAGCCTAAGTGAATACTACTGGGCCGCCAATATCTCAATGGTGTGTAAGTGGATGGGAGAAGGGGAGGGAGCGGCGTGGAAGAGATTGGAGATGGCGTCCTGCAAAGGAACCAGCCTACAAGCACTGGCGACGGCGCCGTTGCCGTTCTCCCCGAAGAAATACACCACAAGTCCAGCGGTGGTGGCAACACTGAAAATTTGGGGGCAGTGGAGACGGCATAGGGGAAGGACGGGAGCCTCGGTGCGGTCCCCGATAAGAAATAATCATAGGTTTGTCCCGGGGAGAATAGATGGGGGATTTGGAGCATGGCAGAGAGCTGGGATTGTGCAACTGAGAGATCTGTTCGTAGACGGGACGTTTGCGAGTCTGGGAGCGCTGATGGAAAAATATGGGTTGCCCCAAGGGAATGCATTTCGGTACATGCAACTGAGGGCTTTTGCGAGGCAACAGGTGAGGGAATTCCCGCAGCTCCCGACGCAGGAGATTCAAGATAGAGTGATTTCTGGGACATGGGTGGGGGATGGTAGGGTGTCGGATATATACAGGGAAATGAGGGACGAGGGGGAGATCATGGTGGATGAGCTGAAAGGAAAATGGAAAGAAGAGCTGGGGGAAGAGATTGAGGAGGGGCTGTGGGCTGATGCCCTACGTAGGGTAAACCCGTCGTCCTCGTGCGCCAGGCTAAGCCTGATACAATTCAAGGTTTTGCACAGGGCGCATATGACCGGAGCAAGGCTCAGTAAATTTTTTGGGGTAAAGGATAGGTTTGGGAGATGCTCGAGAAGCCCAGCAAACCACACCCACATGTTTTGGTCATGCCCGGCACTGCAGGGGTTCTGGGTGGGGGTGGCAAAGGTGCTTTCGAAGGTGGTGGGGGTCCGGGTCGAGCCAGGCTGGGGGTTGGCTATATTTGGGGTTGCAGAAGAGCCGGGAGTGCAGGAGGCGAGAGAGGCTGATGTTTTGGCCTTTGCGTCTCTCGTAGCCCGGCGAAGAATATTGCTTATGTGGAAGGAAGCCAAACCCCCGGGCGTGGAGACCTGGATAAATGACATGGCAGGGTTTATAAAACTAGAACGGATAAAGTTCGCGCTAAGGGGCTCGGCTCAAGGGTTCACCAGGCGGTGGCAACCGTTCATTGACTACCTCGCAGAACGATAAAGGAAATGGGAAGGTAGCAGCAACAACCCAGGGGGGGGGCTCGGGTGGGTCCTCGGGTGGTTTTTTTGTACAGATATTAGTACTTGGTTATGTATATTGGACTGTTTGATTTTATTATCTGGAGAGTTATTATTTTTGTTATGGCAGTTGCCATTTAGTTTATATATTATTTATTTACTTGTTAAAACGGTCACTGTTATTGATATTGTTTTATTGTTGTAAAAAAGGGAAAACCTTTGTATTGTTTTGTTTGGCCGAAAAATTTGAATAAAATATATATATTTTTAAAAAGAACATAAAAAATACAGCACAGAACAGGCCCTTCACCCACGATGTTGTGCCGAACTTTTGTCCTAGTTTAAGAACAAATCAATCTACACCCCAGCATTCTACCATAATCCATGTACCTATCCAATAGCCGCTTGAAGGTCCCTAATGTTTCCGATTCAACTACTTCCAGGCAGTGCATTCCATGTCCCCACTACTCTCTGGGTAAAGAACCTACCTCTGACATCCCCCCTATATCTTCCACCATTCACCTTAAATTTATGTCCCCTTGTAATGGTTTGTTCCACCCGGGGAAAAAGTCTCTGACTGTCTACTCTATCTATTCCCCTGATCATCTTTTAAACCTCTATCAAGTCGCCCCTCATCCTTCTCTGTTCTAATGAGAAAAGGCCTAGCACCCTCAACCTTTCCTTGTAAGACCTACTCTCCATTCCAGGCAACATCCTGGTAAATCTCCTTTGCACCTTTTCCAAAGCTTCCACATCCTTCCTAAAATGAGGCGACCAGAACTGTACACAGTACTCCAAATGTGGCCTTACCAAAGTTTTGTACAGCTGCATCATCACCTCACGGCTCTTAAATTCAATCCCTCTGCTAATGAACGCTAGCACACCATAGGCCTTCTTCACAGCTCTATCCACTTAGTGGCAACTTTCAAAGATCTATGAACATAGACCCCAAGACCTCTCTGCTCCTCCACATTGCCAAGAACCTGTTGAAGTTTATTGCAAGGGGAACGGAATATAAAAGGGAGGTTTTACTGCAGCTGTACAGGACCTTGGTAAAGGCACATCTGCAATACTGTGTACAGTTTTGGTTTCCTTATTTGTAAAAAGTACAGAAAAGTTTCACTCAACTCATTCCTGGGATGAAAGGCTTGTTGGGCCTATACCTATTCGGGTTTGGAAGAATGAGAAGTGATCTTATTGAAACAATCAGATTCTGAATGAACTTGATTCCGGGACAATGTTTACACTTGTCGTGAGACTACAACGAGGGGACACACTTTAAAATATAGAGGTCTCCCTTTTAAGACTGTGGTGATGAGAATTGTTTTCTCTCAGAGAAACGTTAGTGTGTGGAAGTCTCTTCCCCAGAGAGCAATTGCGGCTGGGTCATTAAATTTATTCAAAGCAGAGTTAGACAGACTTTTGATAGATAAGGAAGATAGATAAGATTACAGCGGGTAGACAGGAAAGTGGAATTGAGACCAGATTAGTCATTAATTAATTACATGGCATTGCAGGCTTGAAGGGCCAACGGTCCACTACATCTGCTCCTAAGTCCTATCTTATAATGTTTCTCTTTGTGCTGCCTTTACTCTGTGTGGTTTGCTAACCTGTCTGCTGTCAGGGCAACTTTTTTTTTTAATTAAAAAAATATACTTTATTCATAAAATCTATCATAAACATTACAGAACATTTCGAATTGTCTTGACTGTACATTTCCATCAGAGTTACACATTCCCTTGTCTTTCTTCCATTCAATTTTGATAATATACACATATCACTCTATACATTACAATTCCTTCTTAAACATTTACATTGTCATGTTTCTTTTATACATTGGAGTGTTGGTGGCCCAGACCGTGGGGGGTTTACACTGTTACCCGCCCCTCGGTGTACATTTGCTGGAAAGACCTTACACAGTGGTCTTTCCCCATTGCGCCTTGACGGCAGCTGCCCCAAGCTTGAGTGCGTCCCTCACGTAGTCCTGGACCTTGGAATGTGCCAGTCTGCAACACTCGGCCGAGGACAATTCTTTGCACTGGAAGATCAGCAAGTTTCGGGCAGCCCAAAGAGCGTCTTTCACCGAGTTGATGACCTTCCAGCAGCAGTTGATGTTTGTCTCGGTGTGTGTCCCTGGAAATAGTTCGTAGAGCACAGAGTCCTGTGTCACAGAGCTGCTCGGGATGAACCTTGACAAGTACCACTGCATCTCTCTCCAGACCTTCTTTGCAAAGGCACATTCCACAAGGAGGTGGGTGACCGTCTCATTTCCCCCACAGCCACTCCGAGGGCAGCGTGCAACGGCGCAGAACCTTCGGGTGTACATGAAGAATCTGACAGGGAGGGCCCTTCTCACCACCAGCCAAGCTAGGTCTTGGTGCTTGTTTGAAAGTTCTGGTAATGAGGCGTTCTGCCAGATGACTCTGACAGTCTGCTCAGGGAACCGTCCAACGTCCTCCACGGTCTCCTTTTCCCTGAGGGCCTCGAGGACATTACGTGCTGACCACTGCTTCATTTCCTTGTGGTCAAAGGTGTTTTTCTTCAAAAACTTTTCCACGAAAGACAGGTGGTACGGCACGGTCCAACTACTTGGAGCGTTCCGCGGCAATGAGGCCAGGCCCATCCTTTGTAACACCGGGGACAGGTAGAACCTCAGTATGTAGTGACACTTGGTGTTTGCATACCGGGGGTCCACGCACAGCTTGATGCAGCTGGACACAAAGGTGGCCAACAGGATGAGGGAGGCGTTGGGTACGTTCCTCCCTCCCTTCTCCAGAGGTTTGTACATGGTGTCCCTTCGGACACGGTCCATCTTGGATCTCCAGATAAATTTGAAGATGGCCTGGGTGACTGCTGTGGCGTAGGGTCGGGTTATGGGCCAGACCTGCACCACGTACAGTAACACCGAGAGTACCTCACACCTGATGACCAGGGTTTTGCCTGCAATGGAGAGGGAGCGTTGCTCCCACCAATCCAAGTCCCTGTCTTACCTTGGCTATGCGCTCCTCCCAGTTTTTGGTGCACGCCCCAGCAGCTCCGAACCATATCCCCAGCACCTTCAGGTAATCTGACCTGACAGTGAAGGGGACAAAGGACCGGTCGGCCCAGTTCCCAAAGAACATGGCCTCGCTCTTGCCGCGGTTTACCTTGGCTCCTGAGGCCAGTTCAAACTGGTCGCAGACATTCAAGAGCCTGCGTACAGACGCGGGGTCCGAGCAGAAGACGGCGACGTCGTCCATGTACAGGGAGGCTTTGACTTGCGTGCCTCCACTGCCTGGGATCGTCACTCCTCTTATACCCGGATCCTTCCTGATGGACTCGGCAAAAGTTCTAGGCAGAGGAGAGAGGGCAGCCCTGCCTGACTCCGGATTTGATCTGGAACTTTTCTGATTCCCACCCATTGATTGAGACTGCGCTATAGATGTTTGTGTAGAGCAGTTTGATCCAATTGCGAATTCCCTCCCCAAACCCCATTTTGGAGAGCACATCCATCATGTAGGTGTGCGATATTCTGTCAAAAGCCTTCTCCTGGTCAAGGCTGATGAGGCAGGTGTCCACCCTCCTGTCCTGCACGTAGGCGATCGTATGCCTGAGTAGCGCGAGGCTATCAGAGATCTTCCTGCCGGGTACAGCACAGGTCTGGTCAGAGTGGATCACCGACTCCAGCGCAGACTTGTCTCGATTGGCGATGACCTTGGCTAGAATTTTGTAATCCCCATTCAACAGTGAGATGGGTCATCAATTTTGAATTTCTTCCCTTTCCCCCTTCTGCTTGTAGATGAGGGTGATGATGCCTTTCCTCATGGACTCTGACAGGCTGCCTTCCAGAAGCATACTCTCATACACTTCCAGCAGGTCTGGGCCCATCCAGTCCCACAGAGCCGAATACAACTCAACCGGTAAGCCGTCGCTTCCGGGAGTTTTACTCGTCTCGAAGGACTTGACGGCCTTTGTCAGCTCACCCAGAGTTAGTGGTTTGTCCAGGTTTTCCAGCTTGCTGTCGCCTAAGACCTCCGTGATAGTCGTCAGGAAGGTCTGGGAAACAGTGCTATCTGTTGGCTCCAGGTCATACAGTCCGGCATAAAAGGATTGGCTGATCCTCAGGATGTCAGACTGCGATGACTTTACAGAGCCATCTTCTTCCTTCAGGCTGCTGATCACAGAGGTCTCTCTGTGCACCTTTTGGAAGAAGAAGCGTGAGCACTTTTCATCCTGCTCCACAGAGCGGACTCTGGAACAGAAGATAACCTTGGAGGCCTCCGAGGTGTAGAGCGAGGCTTGCTGGCTCTTCACCTCTTGGAGATCCTCCTTGACATCCACCCCCATCGACTGCAGCTGGAGCAAATTGTGCATACTTTTCTGGAGCCTGGACACGACCCCTCATCTCTCTCTTACCTTTTGAACGCCCTTGAGGATGAAAAACCTTTTGGTATTCCCCTTGATTGCTTCCCACCAGAGATGTGGGGCCTCAAAGAGGGGTTTCACGGTTCTCCAACCTTTGTAATCCCTCCTGAGTTCCTCGAGATTCTCAGGGGTCAGCAGTTTTACATTCAGCTTCCATGTCCCCCTGCCTACCCCCTGGTTTTCCTGCAGGTGGCAGTCGGCCAGTAGGAGGCAGTGATCAGAGAAGAACACCGGCTTTACATCGGTGGATCTGACCGTGAAAGCACGGGACACAAAGAAGAAGTCTATCCTGGAGCGGACGGACCCGTCTGGCCGTGACCATGTGTATCTACGCTGCGCTCTGTCTGCAGGGTTGCTGCAGACGTCAAGCAGCTTGGCGTCTTTTACCGTTTCCATCAGGAGTCCTGAAGTAGCGTCTAGTTTGCTGTCGGCTCTGCCGGATCGTCCAGCCGCATCGATGATGCAGTTGAAGTCACCACCCAGGATGACCGGCTTGGAGGTGGCCAACAGCAGTGGGAGTTGCTGAAGAACTGCCAGCCGCTCGCTTTTTATGGTCGGAGCGTACACATTAATAAGTCTGAGAGGGGCGTTTTTGTATTTGACGTCTGCTACGAGGAGGCACCCGCCCACTACCTCCTTAACGTCGGAGATGGTGAAGTTGCCTCCCCGCAGCAGAATACCCAGGCCGGAGCAGCGGCAGTCGCTTCCTCCTGACCAGATGAATGGTCCGTGGGGCTACCAGCTCGACCAGCGCCTGTAGTTGCTGAAGTGCGGAATTCCGCACTCCTGCAGGAACAGTAGGTCGGCTTTCACATTTGCTAAATAGTTGAGTGTGGCTACACACGGCGAAGTATTTTTAATGCTTCGCACATTAATGGATGCAATTTTAAACCCCATTTTAAAAAGGTAGATTTACCAGTCTCGAGAGTCCAGAGTCTATACAGTTGGCTGTTCCAGCTGTTGGATGTTCCCCAGCATGCCGGTGGTGCTCGCAAACTGTTGCACAGTTGCAGGGCTGAGAAAGCTGTCCTGGTCCGCACTGGGCTCGTGAACTTGATGCAGATGCATTGTGGGGGTAGTGTAGCCCTGGCGTCCGTTGTGGCAGTCAGTAGGTGTTGGGGTTGCAGGCCGGTCTTCGCCTGGGTTGTTGCTGCTTGTTACTTTCGGGGGTTGGTCTGTGACCTTGTTTTCGATGTCCGGCGTTTGGTGGCCTTTGGTCATATTGCTGTTCCCATGAGCCAGAGGTTGATTGTCTTGGCGTGTTTTATTTTCTTCCCGGTCGGTGGTCTGGGGGGTCTGTGCCTCCCGTTCCACATTGGTGCTTTGCCTCTTTATTTGAGGCCGATTCTTGTCTTGTTTTCCCTCATCGGAGGAGGTGTCGGCGCTAAGTCCACTGGCTGAAAGGTGTCGCTTTTTGCCACTCCCCATCGGGGGGTTCTTCAGTTTATTTTTTGGTTCCTCTTTCGTTTGTCCCTGTTCACCGTTTCCCACGGCTCTTTATTCTTCGTCCCATCCTCTTCCATTGAGTGTTCCTCGTCAGATGAGGTTGGGGTTGAGTTGTCAGGACGTGCTGGGGCCTCCCCTTTTTGTTGGGGGCCCTTCTGTTGCTTTTCCGCATTCTGTGCCGTGGTGTCTTTTTCGGTGGAGGGTGTATGAACCTCCTCTCTGGTCGCCTTTTTGACTCCACTGCTGATGATTTGTGCATATGTTGCCCCGCGTTTTGGGCAGGCCCTGTAAAGATGGCCGTCCTCCCCACACAGGTTGCAGCACGTCTTCCTTGCAGTCCTTAGTCATGTGTCCCTCCTGCCTGCAGTTTTTGCAGAAGGTGACATTGCAGTTTGCGGCAACATGCCCCGTTTTGCCACAGGTGTGGCATACTCGTGGCTGTCCCACGTAGTAGAGGTAGCCACGATTTCCTCCAATGGCGAAACTGGAGGGAGGATGCAGGATGGTTCCGTCGCCGTCTGTTCTCCGAGTCACCTTGATCTGGTGCTCACTTGTCCAGATGCCAAAGATGTCTTTCAGTTGCACGCTGTTACTTTTCAGCTCAACGTACCTGGCGAGGAACGTGAGCACATCAGACACGGGGATGTGGGGGTTGTACGTGTGCAGTGTAACAACCCGGTTTTGCTGCGACGGTAGCGTAAACAGAGGCTCCGTAGTCAGGATAGACAGGGGACTCAGGTTACCTTTTTCTTTGAACACGTTCAAGAATTTGATGCAAGCTGCGACACTCTTGAAGGTGACATCAAAATATCCATTGTTGGGGAAGTCTTGCAGGCAGAAGATATCTGTTGCTTGAAACCCACAGCACTCAAGCAGCACCCGCTTCACGAAGAAGTTTCGGTCCACAGGTGACTCCACTTCCGCCTTCTTCGCTGTGACTCGGACAGTGTTTTGCACTCCCCAGCCTGGTGGTCGGGATGCAGCTGCAGCCATAGCTCACACGTTGAGTCTAAACTGTATCGGCGTTAGGCCTAAACCAGAGGCTTAGACCAGCATGTAGATCCACCAATAGCAGCCGAGTTCTAAACGTTTCCTCTTCGATGACTTCAATCAGTCCGTGTTCTCCAATCCACGATCGACACCGAAATCGAAATCCTCAGCAACTGTTGAGTCATTAAATAGCTCAGCTTCCTACTACAGTAATTGACACCTATTGAACGCAACTACTTTCAGCTGATTGACAGATAACTGCCATGGCAAGGATGCTCTCTGTTTACCAAGGCTATTTAACTAACTTAAAGTCTAAAAGTTCTATGTCAGAACTTTTATACTAACTCCTAAGCCAGGATTTTCCTTCCCCAGTCACATCGGGCGGGTTTAGCGACGGGAGTCGAAAACATGAGAAGTCTAAAGTCACATTTAACTTTGGCATGAAAGCTTGCCGCGATCATCCCCTCCCCCATCAGCGGGGGGGCTGAGTTTCCCGCCTTTCAACGTCAAGAACATCATTATAATATATTTGCATCTCATTTCCAAGCCCAGATGCCGTAATCTTAACCCCCCTCAAAAAACCCAACCATGGTGGCGTGAATCGATTGGCTTCAAAAGGCGTGCACCAGGCAAGCACACAACCAAGGGGAACTCGGAGGTTAGCGCAGTGCTCACAGACTGGTGGACAACAGATTTGACTTTGGGGTACTAAGTTAACTCAAAGGGAGATTGGGGTAACACTCAGGATGCTGGATGTTTCCATTAGCAGGGGAGACTAGGACCCGGGGGCACAGCCTTAGAATAAAAGGGAGTCACTTTAGAACAGAGATGAGGAGAAATTTCTTCAGCCAGGGAGTGGTGGGTCTGTGGAATTCATTGCCACAGAGGACGGTGGAGGCCGGGACGTTGAGTGTCTTTAAGACAGAAGTTGATAAATTCTTGATTTCTCGAGGAATTAAGGGCTATGGAGAGAGCGGGTAAATGGAGTTGAAATCAGCCATGATTGAATGGTGGAGTGGACTCGATGGGCCGAATGGCCTTACTTCCGCTCCTATGTCTTATGGTCTTATAACACTTGGGGGAGACCAGAGGTTTGACTCCTGCGTACCAGGGGAAGACACCAGGGTACCGGGAGCCTACCTAGAGGTTGACTTCAGCGTACCGGGGACCTAGTTGCGCCAGACCAGAGGTTTGTCTCCGAGGAGGGAAAGGGGTTGACTGTCAAGCATAAGGTGTACCATTCTTAAGGATGCCTTCTGCTACTGGGGCCACAGGCTTCTTAAAAGGGCCTCACTGAGGGAAGGATGCCTCCGGCAGTGCAGTGGGTGGGTGGGAAGTCATCACAGACTGAGGGTTTTACTCAAAGTATGTTGGGGGTGGGTGGGGGGGCTTCTGGAGGTGGGATGGTGACAAAGGCAAGGCTAATAGAAAATTATGTCTGTGATCATTCCGGCTGAGACCATTCAGTTGTAACTCAATTGACATGCCTGGAGTCAAACTAGTCACGCAATTATGGCCATTCAAGCATCTTATGTTTATAGTGTCCCTGCAGTGTGGGAGGAGGCCATTCGGCCCATCGAGTCTGCATCGACCCTCCAAAAGAGCACCCTACCTAGGCCCAATTTCCCTCCTAACTTAATAATCCCACCTAACATTTTAGACACTGAGGGGCAATTTAGCATAGCCAAGTCACCTAACCTGCACATCTTTGGACTGTGATAGGAAACCGGAGGAAACCTGCACAGTCACCCGAGGTCAGAATCAAACTCGGGTCCCTGCCGCTGTGAGGCAGCAGTGCTAACCACTGTGCCACCCATTATGTATGTGACTACCACAGATTGCTGCTCAGCAATTAACCCTTGATCCACTGACTTCCAAAATCACTGACTGCCATGGTGTCCTGAACCATTGGCTGACTGGGCAAACAATTCTATGCTCTTAGAGAGTGGGTAATGGCACACTAACTGACGAGTGAAACTTTGGACAATGCCTCCACCTGAGATGAGAGCTCAGGATGCAGTAGAGTGGCTAAAGCTGTTGGTCATGTGGGGTGGGGCAAGGGTGTTGTGGGGTGTTGCTAAAGCAGAATGCAAAGTAAGGTTACGGCGTTAAAGACCCGTGTTTGATTCCGGCCCCAGGTCACTTTCCATGTGGAGTTTGCACATTCTCCTCTTATCTGTGTGGGTCTTGACCTCACAACTCAAAGATGTGCAGCGTAGGTGGATTAGCCATATCCTTTTATTAAAACAGTAAAAAAAAAATTAATACAAGGCCAAACGGTACAAACCCTAATTTCTGTTGGAGAAACAGAGTACCCTCTCCTCAGTACCAACGTACGGGGAGGGGGGGGGGGGGGGGGGGGGGGGGGGGGTGTAGGATATAGGTGAATTGGCCACACTAAATTGCCCCTCAATTGGAAAAAAAAGAATTGGGTACTGTAAAAAAAAATGTATGAGTAATGTGGTGGCCAGGCTGTGAGTTAGTGGGCTTTTGTGAGGCAGCTTCATTCGATGAATGGAAAGTGTGGTCCTTCGCAGACAAATGCTATCCGTCAAGTCTGTGTGACACTGCAGTGAGGCGAACATACGGAACATAGAGCCTGGCGATCTCGCTGTCATTCTTGTCGCCTATAATCAGGAGAGGATAAGAAAACATCAACAGAGGCACCTGGCTGAACAAATGCAGGAGCAGAACCATGAAGAGGATGGGGTGACAAACCTGCTCAGCACACAGAAGATGAACCCCAGAAAATCATCGCTCGAAGGTGCCTCACTAGCCCCAGGGCCTACAGATGGTGCCTAACATACTTGCAGATGTCAGGGAACCTGTGTCATCGGAGACTATACATGAATGGGGAATTGGTTGGTCACACCTGCCACCTGCTGCAGGATTTGATGCCATAAGACCAGAAGACATAGGAGCAGAATTAGGCTACTCAATCCATCGAGTCTGCTCCGCCATTCAATCATGGCTGATATGTTCTCATCCCCATAGGGATGCCACAGGGACTTGAAGGACATCCACTGTGAATGTGGCTGAAAGTTACAATAACATTTAATTTATACGCACGTGGCTCCTTCCAGGACTCCACAAGTGGCCTTTGTGGGATTTTGCAAGCCACCGCACACAAGTGAATCCAGGAGGTCATGGATGCAATCTGCACAAGGGCACACAACATTGTCCATTTTGACTGGGATCAAGCAAGCCGGGATGCAAGAGGAATGGGAATTGCACAAACTTCTGGGGCGGGATTCTCCCCTCCCCGGTGGGCGGGCTGTACCGGCTCCGAGGAGTGGCGTGAACCACTCCGGCGTCGGGGCCGCCCGGGAGGTGTGGAATCCTCCGCACCTTCCGGGGCTATGCCAGCGCCGGCGGGGTTGGCGCCGTGCCATCCGGTGCCTAAGGGCGTCCTCCGGCCGGCGCGAGTTGGCGCATGTGCGGGAGCGCCAGCGTGTGCTGGCGTCATCCCAGTGCATGCGCAGGGTTTTTTTTTCTCCGCGCTGGCCATGGCGGAGGTTGACAGCAGCCGCCGCGGAGGGATAGAGGCCACACATCGGGTCCCAATCGTGGGTGCGCCTCCCGGGGCCAGATCTCCCCCCCCCCCCCCCCCCCCCCCCCCCCCCCCAAGGACTCCACAGGCCGCCCACAGAGCCAGGTCCCGTCGGTACAGACCTGGTTTGATTTTCGCAAGCCGGACCGGCCAAAAATGGGCGGCCATCCGGCCCATTGCAGGGTGGAGAATCGCCGGGGGTCCGCTGCCAAAGACCCCCGACCAGCGCGACGCGATTCCCGCCCCCGCCGAAAAACCGGCGCCTGAGAATCCGGCAGCCAGCATCGGGGCGGCAGGGTGGGATTCACGCCGTCCCCCGGTGATTTTCCGGCCCGGTGAGGGCTCGGAGAATCCCGCCCCTGGTTTCCTACAGGTGCAAGATGCCATTGACTGCAGTCACGTGGCACTCTGTGCTCCGTGGCATCAATCAATTAATTATATGAACCGCAAGGACTTCCATTCACTGAATGCTCACCTGTACCTGTGACCAAACACATCCTGCAGGTGTGTGTTCGATTCCCAGGGCATGCGCACGACTCCTACATTCTCAGATTCCTGACTTGTTTCGGGGTCCACAGATTCTACAAAGCTGGCACCTCGGAGCCGAGATCATTGAGGAGGTGGCTGATGATGGCTGTGCGGAGGACACAAAGTGCAGCTGCAACAAGACACAATTGGCTCAAGCTGTAACTAGCACTTTGGTGGAGCAGACCATCGGGATGCTGAAGATGAGGTTCCGGTGCCTGAATCAGTCTGGTGGAGCCCTGCAATACAATCCACAAACTCTGTCACACATCGTCATTGCCCGCTGTGCTTTGCACAACCTGCTACTGCAATGGCGACAGGATAGAGGAGTGGCGCGTTTCCTCTGATGAGGAGGACATTGAAGGGGATGGGGCTGAGGAGGTGCCCAAGGGGGAGGATGTTGGCCATGAGGCAATGGCAATGTCCAGATGAGCTTGGGATGTGCTCACTACCGCTAAATTCATGGAGGATGTTGAGGATATCCCATTATCTTCACATGGCTTCTGCAAACATTGCTCTCCCATCTGACTAATGGATAAGTACATCCTCTGTGAGAGCTTCCGGTTGCGGCTATGCCTAGGTAGAACATAGAACATAGAAAAATACAGCACAGAACAGGCTCTTCGGCCCATGATGTTGTGCCGAACCTTTGTCCTAGATTAATCATAGATTATCATTGAATTTACAGTGCAGAAGGAGGCCATTCGGCCCATTGAGTCTGCACCGGCTCTTGGAAAGAGCACCCTACCCAAAGTCTACACCTCCACCCAACACTAAGGGCACTTTTGGACACTAAGGGCAATTTATCATGGCCAATCCACCTAACCTGCACATCTTTGGACTGTGGGAGGAAACCGGAGGACCCGGAGGAAACCCATGCAGACACGGGGAGGATGTGCAGACTCCGCACAGACAGTGACCCAAGCCGGAATCGAACCTGGGACCCTGGAGCTGTGAAGCAATTGTGCTATCCACAATGCTACCATGCTGCCCTTAAGAACAAATAAATCTACACTATATAATTTCACCGTAATCCATGTACCTATCCAATAGCTGCTTGAAGGTCCCTAATGTTTCCGACTTAACTGCTTCCACAGGCAGTGCATTCCATGCCCCCACTACTCTCTGGGTAAAGAACCTACCTCTGACATCCCCCTATATCTTCCACCATTCACCTTAAATTTATGTCCCCTTGTAATGGTTTGTTCCACCATGGGAAAAAGTCTCTGACTGTCTACTCTATCTATTCCCCTGATCATCTTATAAACCTCTATCAAGTCACCCCTCATCCTTCTCCGTTCTAATGAGAAAAGGCCTAGCACCCTCAACCTTTCCTCGTAAGACCTACTCTCCATTCCAGGCAACATCCTGGTAAATCTCCTTTGCACCTTTTCCAAAGCTTCCACATCCTTCCTAAAATGAGGCGACCAGAACTGTACACAGTACTCCAAATGTGGCCTTACCAAAGTTTTGTACAGCTGCATCATCACCTCACGGCTCTTAAATTCAATCCCTCTGTTAATGAATGCTAGCACACCATAGGCCTTCTTCACAGCTCTATCCAGTTGAATGGCAACTTTCAAAGATGTATGAACATAGACCCCAAGATCTCTCTGCTCCTCCACATTGCCAAGAACTCTACCGTTAACCCTGTATTCCGCATTCATATTTGTCCTTCCAAAATGGACAACCTCACACTTTTCAGGGTTAAACTCCATCTGCCACTTCTCAGCCAGCTCTGCATCCTATCTATGTCTCTTTGCAGCCGTCAACAGCCCTCCTCACTATCCACAACTCCACCAATCTTTGTATCGTCTGCAAATTTACTGACCCACCCTTCAACTCCCTCATCCAAGTCATTAATGAAAATCACAAACAGCAGAGGACCGAGAACTGATCCCTGCGGTACGCCACTGGTAACTGGGATCCAGGCTGAATATTTGCCATCCACCACCACTCTCTGACTTCTATCGGTTAGCCAGTTTGTTATCCAACTAGCCAAGGTTCCCACTATCCCATGCCTCCTTACTTTAGGTCGCACGTTCGGCAGCACCCGCTGGGAACGGACTTTTGGGCTCTCCAGAGGGGCCCCAACGGCAATTGTTCGACGGCTTCCAGTGTGGGAAGGTGACAGCAGGGTCCCCCCGACATTATTTGGATTGGACCAGGAGTGGAGCGGTGAAGAAAGCAATCTTGGGGCAGCGAAAAGTGCGAGGGAGGAAAAGCAAGATGGCGACGGGTGGAGACCAAGCAGCGTGGGCGCAGGAGCAGCAGGAGTTTCTTAAACGCTGCTTTGAAGAGCTGAAGACAGAAATGCTGGCGCCAATGAAGGCGGCGATTGAGAAGCTTGTGGAGACCCAGAAGGCCCAAGGGGCGGCGATCCGGGAGGTGCGGCAAAAAGACTCGGAGAACGAGGATGAGATCTTGGGCCTGGCGGTGAAGGTGAAGGCGCACGAGGCGCTGCGCAAGAGGTGGGCGGAAAAATTCGAGGACCTGGAGAATAGATCGAGGAGGAAGAATCTTCGGATCCTGGGTCTCCCTGAAGGAGTGGAGGGACCCGATACCGGGGCATATATGAACACGGTGCTCAATTCGCTGATGGGCGCGGGAGCTTTCCCGAGGCCCCTGGAGCTGGATGGGGCTCATTGGGTCCTGGCAAGGTGACCCAAAGCCAACGAGCAGCCAAGGGCTGTAGTGGTGAGGTTCCACCACTTTATGGACAGAGAGTGTGTCCTGAGATGGGCCAAAAAAGAGCAGAGCAGCAGGTGGGAGGACACGGAGATCTGAATTTACCAGGACTGGAGTGCGGAGGTGGTTAAGAGGAGAGCTGGTTTCAATCGGGCTAAGGCGGTTCTCCATCGGAAGGGGGTGAAGTTCGGGGTACTGCAGCCAGCGCGATTGTGGGTCACGTTCCAAGATCGGCACCACTATTTTGAAACGCCCGATGAGGCATGGAACTTTATACAGACTGAAAAGTTGGACTCAAATTGAGGGTTTGTCGTGGGGGGATGTTTACTGTGTTCACTGTGTTTATTACGTTTGGGGAATGTTCTTTTGGTTTGAGTGCTGGGTGGGGATGGGTGAATGGATTTGATGTGGGGGCTGTGGGAGAGTGTGGGCGTCGGTGTTGGAGGGGCAGGCCCCCACGGAGGAAGGGGGGGGGTGGAGGCCCGGGGATGGGGAGTTGGGGTAAGGCCGCAAAAAGGAGCTGCGCCAGAGGGGGTGGGGCCTGCTCAGGAAAGCGCGGGCTTTTTTCCCGTGTTAGGGAAGGACGGGGGTGGGGCCGGGGGGGGGAGGGCAGTGCTTGCCAAGGGGAGGGGGGATTCTCACACTGGGGGGTCGATGGAATGGCGGGAGAGGCCGGGGTCAGCAGGAGTCAGCTGACTTACGAGAGTGTCATGGGGGGAGCAAAATGGCTAGGTGTGGATCTAGCGGGGGGAGGGGGGGAACAGGGTTGCTGCTGCATTGGCCAAAGGGGAGCTGGAAGTAGGAGAGATGGTCGGGGCGGGGGTCCGCCGCCTGGGGGACTGGAGGGTGCGGCAGGCGCGGGCATGTGGCTGGCCTAGAAAAGGAGATGGCTAGTCGGCGGGGGCGGGGGGGGGGGGGGGGAGTAGCCCCCCAATCCGGCTGATAACTTGGAATGTGAGGGGCCTGAACGGACCGGTCAAGAGGGCCCGGGTGTTTGCGCACTTAAAGGGACTGAAGGCAGACATGGTTATGCTCCAGGAGACACATTTGAAGGTGGTAGATCAGATCAGGCTGAGAAAGGGATGGGTAGGGCAGGTCTTCCATTCGGGGCTGGATGCGAAGAACAGAGGGGGTTGCAATACTGGTGGGGAAGCGGGTGTCGTTTGAGGCAATGAATATTGTAGTGGATAATGGAGGTCGATATGTGATGGTGAGTGGTAGGTTGCAGGGGGTGCGGGTGGTACTGGTGAACATATATGCCCTGAATTGGGATGATGCCGGATTTATGAAACGCATGCTGGGTCGGATTCCGGATCTGGAGGTAGGAAGCTTAATAATGGGGGGGGACTTCAACAAGGTGCTGGACCCAGCACTGGACCGTTCTAGGTCCAGGACGGGTAAGAGGCCGGCTGCGGCCAAGGTGCTTAGGGGGTTTATGGACCAGATGGGGAGAGTGGATCCATGGAGGTTTGCCAGGCCGCAGGCCAGGGAATTTTCCTTCTTTTCCCACGTCCACAGAGCCTACTCCCGGATAGATTTTTTCATTTTGAGTAGGGCGCTAATCCCGAAAGTGGAGGGAACGGAATATTTGGCCATAGCCATCTCGGACCACGCCCCGCATTGGGTGGAGCTGGAGCTGGGGGAGGAGAGGGACCAGCGCCCGCTGTGGCGCCTTGATGTGGGACTATTGGCAGATGAGGAGGGGTGCAGGGGTGCATTGAAAGATATTTGGAGGCCAACGACAACGGGATGTGCAGGTGGGGGTAGTCTGGGAGGCACTGAAGGCGGTGGTCAGGGGAGAGCTAATCTCCAATAGGGCCCACAGGGAGAAGAGAGAGGGGAGGGAGAGGGAAAGGTTGGTGGGGGAGATTTTAAGGGTGGACAGGAGGTATGCAGAGGCCCCCGAGGAGGGGCTACTCAGGGAGCGACGGAACCTCCAGACTGAGTTTCACCTGTTGACCACAGGGAAAGCAGAGGCACAATGGAGGAAAGCGCAGGGGGCGATGTATGAGTGTGGGGAGAAGGCGAGTCGGATGCTGGCACACCAGCTTCGTAAGAGGGAGGCAGCGAGGGTGATAGATGGAGTTAAGGATAGAGGGGGAATACGGTGCGGAGTGCGGTTAGAATAAACGAGGTATTTAGGGACTTCTATGGGGATCTGTACAGGTCTGAGCCCCCAGCGGGGAGGAGAGGATGCGACGATTCTTAGATCAGCTGAGGTTCTCGAGGGTGGAGGAGGAGGAGGTGGCTGGTTTGGGGACGTCGATTGGGCTGGAGGAGCTGGTTAAAGGATTGGGGAGCATGCAGGCGGGGAAGGCCCCGGGGCCGGATGGGTTCCCGGTTGAATTCTACAGGTAATACGTGGACCTGCTGGGCCCGTTGCTAGTGAGGACTTTCAATAAGGCGAGGGAGGGGGGGACCTTGCCCCTGACAATGTCTAGGGCACTGATTTATTTGATCCTGAAGCGGGACAAGGATCCACTGCAATGTGGGTCGTATAGACCGATCTCGCTCCTCAATGTTGATGCAAAGTTGCTGGCAAAGGTGCTGGCTACGAGAATTGAGGACTGTGTCCCGGGGGTGATTCATGAGGACCAGACAGGATTTGTGAAGGGTAGGCAATTAAATACAAATGTGCAGAGGCTCCTCAATGTGATTATGATGCCCCCGGTGGAGGGGGAAGCAGAGGCAGTGGCAGCTATGGAGGCGGAGAAGGCCTTTGACCGGGTGGAGAGGGAGTATCTTTGGGAAGTGTTGCGGAGGTTTGGGTTCGGGGAGGGGTTCATCAGTTGGGTCAGGCTGCTATATAGAGCCCCAGTGGCGAGTGTGGCTACGAATCGGCGGAGGTCAGAGTACTTTCGGCTGTACCGGGGGATGAGGCAGAGGTGCCCCTTGTCCCCTTGTTGTTTGCACTGGCAATTGAGCCTCTGGCCATGGCACTAAGGGAGTCCAGGAAATGGAGGGGACTGGTCCGGGGGGGGAGAGGAACACCGGGTGTCGTTGTATGCTGATGACCTGTTGCTGTATGTGGCAGATCCAGTGGAGGGGATGGCAGAGGTCATGCAGATCCTAAGGGAGTTTGGGGACTTTTTGGGGTACATACTCAACGTAGGGAAGAGTGAGCTCTTTGTGGTGCATTCAGGGGACCAGGGAAGGGGGATAGACGAGCTACCGCTGAAGAGGGCAGAAAGGAGCTAGGGATCCAAGTAGCTAGGAATTGGGGGGCCCTGCACAAGCTCAATTTGATTGGTGGAGCAGATGGAGGAGGATTTTAAAAGATGGTATATGCTGCCACTCTCACTAGCGGGTAGGGTGCAGTCGATCAAAATGACGGTCCTCCCGAGGTTTCTCTTTGTGTGCCAGTGCCTTCCCATTATGATCACCAAGGCCCTTTTCAAACGGGTAAGCAGGAGCATCATGGGTTTTGTGTGGGCGAATAAGACCCCGAGGTGAAGAGAGTATTTCTGGAGCGTAGCAGGGACGGGGGGGGGGGGGGTTGGCGCTGCCGAATTTGTGCGGCTATTATTGGGCAGCCAATGTGGTGATGATCCGTAAGTGGGTAATGGAGGGAGAGGGAGCGGCATGGAAGAGGTTAGAGATGGCGTCCTGTGTGGGCACGAGCCTGAGGGCGCTGGTGACGGCACCGCTGCCGCTCTCGCCGACAAGGTACACCACGAGTCCGGTGGTGATGGCGATGCTGAAGATCTGGGGGCAGTGGAGGCGACACAGGAGCGAGGTGGGAGCCTCGGTTTGGTCCCCGATTCGGGAGAATCATTGGTTCGTCCCGGGAAGGATGGATGGGGGGGCGTTAGAAATCCAATGTATAATTTTTGATTGTTGAGTTCTTGTGTCTTTCTTTTTGTTGGGGGGGGGGAGGCGTTTGTTGAAAATCTGTTGAAAAATTTGAATAAATATATATTTTTTTAAAGTACATCCTCTGTGATAAGGCTCCTGTCATAGTGACGCAGCAGATGTTTATATTCCCTGCCTTCCAGGGAGATGATGACAACTTGCAGTGGGGACAGCCCTTGGATCCTCACAAAGCTTCTGTGAATGTCTGACTCCGGTCTGGCTGATGGAAACTTGCTTGCTCTCAATGACTAGGGTCAAATCATGGCAACACAGTGGGGAATGTTTCAGCCTTCTTGCTCTGACAGCATTCTTTATGAGCTGTAACCGTGAGGTTTAGTGTCACTGGCAGGTGAAGCAGGTGGGATGGTGGGGGCAGTTGCATCTCAAAGGTGCAGAGAGCACCCATTGACAATGACTGGAAATAGTGACGCATTGTATATTGTAGGAGACATTCTCAATCCCTATGAGATACAGGCATAACTGATGTGCTTAGTCACTGTGAAGGGACACCACTAATGTGCAAGGTTGCACAAAGCACATGGAGGAAGCCCTTGACTGAGCACTCTACCTTTATCTTGTGCAGGAAATTAGGTTTACATGGCTGGATTCTCGGAACACAGCTAATCAGAACAAGGAGCCATAGACAGTGCAATTAGTGAGTTTATTTACAGAGGTGAACATTATACACAAGTAATTAACACCCATGCTTGTGCTGTGCAACCAGAATCACTTATTTTTTCTAATCCTGCCGCTATGTCTTTGCGCATGCACAGTAGAGGTGGAGGCAGCTTGCTGTCTGCCATGCCCTGTTGTCTGTGGTCACCCTGGCAGATGTCCTCCTGCTTTTGGTATCCTGCTGTGTGGCAGTGCCACCCTTCTCAGCCTGTGGTGCTGGAACTGAAATGGTCAAAGGAATAGGAAATTCTGATGAGCATGGCACTCGCAGAGTCACCTGGGTGGATGGCCCCCAAGGTGTGCTCCAACTTATCCTCTGGCCTGTAGGTTCCTGAGGGCCCTTGGCTTCCTCCTTCGGATGGAAGAGCTCAAGGAGCCCTCCTGTGCTCTGGCGTTGACACTGATGCTGTCCATCATGGAGTGCATGTCCTGAAGCAGTCTTGCACGAAGGTCTCCATAGCGGCCACCACCACTGTGTGTTGCGTTGGATTGTCAGCACAATCACCTCAGACATAAGGTGAACGAACTCCTCCATGCAGCCTTTCAATCTGAGGAGTGTACTCCTTCCTGATTTTGTCTTTGGAGCTCCAGCAACTAAAGCATGGCCAAGCCAAGAGACTCATCGTCTGACTGGGGCTGAGCAGATTTCTGGCCTCCGGCAATCCTCCGTGTGCCTGCACCCTGGGATGTCCCTGCCCACACCTGCTGTGGATCTAAAAATATGATGTGCTCACCAGATTATTACCCAGCGGCTACTCTAGATCTTGGTCCCACCAAGCTCTGTGTCTGCACTGATGGAGGGTGTATGCAAATGCTGTGATGGTTCTCATATTTTGGGGTCAGCAAATCACTCCTCTGTACTTCTGTCAGGGCTGGCATCAAGGACCTGGCTAGTGGACTCCCTGAGCTGCTTCCCAGATATGCTTGTGAAAAAAAGGAGGCCTTGCAGGAGCCTTTATAAACAAGAGACATTACTCGCAGCATTGTAGTCTGATGGATGTTAAAGTGCTGGATCCTCACTTGGTTTATCACTGCTGACTTCACCATCAGCACAGGAATGACTGACATCCTCCCAGCTAGCTGGATGGTTCTCTCCTCATAGTCAAAGAACAAAGAACAATACAGCACAGGAACAGGCCCCTCAGCCCTCCAAGCTTGTACCGGTCATGATATCAACTTTTGCCAAAACCCTCAGCACTTCTTTGTGCCATTTGCCTCTTTACCCACCCTATATGTTTGTCAAGGTACCTTTTGAATGCTGTTAATGCATCTGCTTCCACAACCTCCCCTGTCAACACATTCCAGGCACTCACCATCCTCTGTAAAAACCCTGCCTCGCACATCTCCTCTAAACTTTGCCCCATGGATCTTAACCTATGCCCCCTGGTGACTGACCCCTCCACCCTGGGAAAGAGTGCCTGCCCATCCACTCTATCCATGCCCCTCATAATCTTGGAGACCTCTATCTGGTCACCCCTCAACCTCCGTCTTTCTAATGAAAACAGTCCGAGTCTATTCAGCCTCTCCACATAGCTAACACCCTCCATACCAGGCAACATCCTGGTGAACCTCCTCTGCATCCTCTCCAAAGCCTCCACATCCTTCTGGTAGAGTGGCGACCAGAATTGTGCGCAATATTCAAAGTGCGGCCTTACCAAGGTTCTATACAACTGTAGAATGACTTACCAGTTACTCAATGCCAGTTACGTCCAATGAAGGCAAGCATTCCATATGCTTTCTTGACTACCCTGTCCACTTGTGTTGCCACCTTTAAAGATCTGTGGACCTGCACGCCCAGATCTCTCTGACTTTCTATATTCCGAAGAGTTTTGCCATTTACAGCATATTTCCCCTCTATGTTAGACCCACCAAAATGCATTACCTCACATTTATCCGGATCAAACTCTAGTTGTCATTTCTCTGCCCAAGTCTCCAACCTATCTATGTCCTGCTGTATCTTCTGACAATCCTCAACATTATCTGCCACTCGACCAAACTTGGTGTCGTCCACTAATCAGACCGGATACATTTTCCTCCAAATCGTTTATGTACACTACAAACAACAGAGGCCACACAGATCCCTGTGGAACACCACTGATCGCAACCTCCCATTGAGAAAAACACCCTTCTACTGCTACCCTTTGCCTTCTGTGACCGAGCCAGTTCTGTATCCATCTTACCACCTCACCTCTGATCCTGTGTGACTTCACCTTTTGTACCAGTCTGCCATGAGGCACCTTGTCAAAGGCTTTACTGAAGTCCATGGAAACAACATCCACCGCCCTCCGCTCACCAATCATCTTTGTCATCTCCTCAAAAATCTCGATCAAGTTAGTAAGGCATGACCTCTCCTTCACAAAACCATGCTGTCCATCGCTGATGAGTCCATTTTTCCCAAATGGGTATAAATCCTGTCCCTGAGAATTCTCTCCAATAATTTACCTGCTACCGACGTGAGGCTCACTGGCCTATAGTTTCCAGGAATATCCCTGCTATCTTTCTTAAACAGCGGTACCACATTAGTTGTTCTAGAGTCCTTTTGAATCTCACTTGTAGTCAATGAGGATACAAAGATGTCAGTCAAGGCCCCCGCAATTTCCTCCCTTGCTTCCCTTAATATTCTGGGGTAAATCCCATCCGGCCCATGAGACTTATCTACCTTAATATCTTTTAAAGGACCCACTATCTCCTCCTTTTCAATGTTTTAAAAATTTTTTAGAGTACCCAATTCATTTTTTTCTAATTAAGGGGCAATTTAGCGTGACCAATCCACATACCCTGCACATCTTTGGGTTGTGGGGGTGAAACCCACGCAGACATGGGGAGAATGTGCAAACTCCACACGGACAGTGACCCAGGGCTGGGATTTGAACCCGGGTCCTCTACGCCGGGAACCTGGGTCTTCAGCGGCACTCCTTTTCAATGTTAACATGATCCAGACTGTCCACACACCCGACCCAAGAATCATCTTTCACGAAGTCCCTTTCTTTGGTGAACACTGATGCAAAGTACTCATTTAGTACCCCGCCCATTTCCTCTGGCTCAACATATAGATACTCCTCTAGGGTTTCGACTGTCCCCACCCTTCTAGAACGTACAAAAGCCTCCTTTTTCTTTTTGACGCAGTTCACAATATCCCTCGTTGTCCAAGGCTCCCTTAACTTCCCACACTTATCCTTTGTTCTCTCAGGAACGTGACTTTCCTGAATCCTAATCAACTGTCGCTTGAAAGACTCCCACATGCCTGATGTTGATTTACACCCAATCCAAATTCTTCAATTCCCGTCTAATGTTCTCGTAATTTGCCTTTCCCCATGAGGATCTTGAGTTCTGGCATCCCTCCATCCATATGAGATCTTACCGTCTTGTGTGCCAGCTTTTCCTGCATGAAAACAGATGGTGAGTGCCAGGGCAGATGATGTGGATGCCTGGCATGTGTGGTTGGTGAGTGGGACTGGCAAAGTGATGAGCACATGACCCATTGGGGAGATGAAGATAAGTGTAGGAGAGTGAATGGTGGTCTCCTGGAACTGAGTGAGATCCCTGTGGATGTAGAATGTGTGAGAGTGATGAGAAGAGTGACTTACCTGGTGTTGTAAGACTTCTTACTGTACCCTGGAATAACAGAGATCATTCATCCTGTTCCTGCACTGGATGGCTGACCTCTGCTGCAGGCATTAGTACTGACCACTGCTGCCATTTCTTACCATGCTGGGGTTATCGCCTTGCTGAGTTTTCCATAGGTAGATGATATCAAGGCAAACCTCTACAGCATCAAATAGACTCTCCAGGGAGGTGTCCAAAAACTTGGGAGTGCATTTCTTGGCAGCCATAGCTTGCCAACAACCTGCAAAATGTGGTTGGTTTGCGCGGGGGCAGCCTTTAAATGTGGCTCCCTGATCATTGCAGTGCTGAAGTGATGGCGAATCAGAGGCGAGAGGATTGAAGTGTAGAAGCAGGGTTGTCTTGCTGCAATTATACAGGGCCTTGGTGAGCCCACACCTTGATTATTGTGTGCATTTTGATCTCCTTAGCTGAGGAATGATATACTTGCTCTCGAGGGAGTGCCGAGGTTTACCAGACTGATTCTTGTGATGGCAGGAATGATGTATTAGGACTGTATTCGCTGGAGTTCAGAAGAATGAAAGGGTGTCCCATAGAAACCTATAAAATTCTAACAGGACTGGATAGGGTAGATGCAAGAAGGATATTCCCAATGCTGGGGATGTCCAGAACCAGGGGTCACAGTCTAAGTATGTATATGGAGTAGATCGTTTCAGACAGTGATGAGGAAATTCTTCACCCAGAGTGGCGAGTCTACAGAATTTGCTACCAGATAGTTGAGGCTAAAGCATTGTATGTTTTCAAGAAGCAATTAAACATAGCACTTGGGGCAAAGTGAATCAAAGGATAAGGGGGGGATGGCGAGATCAGGCTATTGACTGGAATGATCAGCCATGATCATAATGAATGACGGAGCAGGCTCAAAGGCTAAATGACCACCTCCTGTATCTATTTTCTGTTTTTATGTGTTCATAGGATACCTTTGGATTCCTTGTTATGTTATCTGCCAGTCTCTTCTCATACTCTCTTTGCTTCCTCTCATTAATTTTTTCAATTTCCCTCTGAACTAATTATTCAGCCTGTTTCTCACATATAACCAACTCAATCCTCATACATCATTCCTGCCATTCCAGGAATCAGTCTGCTTCATCTTTCCTTTTTGTCACCTCATGGAGGTCTAGCTTTGTTTGTCCTATCTGTTCCTCTTGCGGCAGTGTACCTCAATTGTACCCGAATGATTTCCACTTTTAAAAAAGCCATTTGTTCTGTTAGTTTTGTTTGCCATTCTTTGATTCTCGAGATCAATTTTGATTCTTGAGATCTGTTCTCAACTCACTGAAGTCGGCTCTCCTACAAATAAATATTTTTACTTTAGGTTACTCCTCTTTCTTTCCAAAGCTAACCTAAGGCTCATTATGCTATGATTCATGTTCCCAGTTGATCCACTTGTCCATCTGCTTTCCCGAAATCGAGATCCAGCAATGGCTTTTATGTTGTTGGACTGGAACAGGATGTAGAAAATTCTCCTGAGCACATGCTTGAAACGCTTGCTCCCTCTGCCCTTTGTACTGCTTGGGTCTCAGTTGGAGTAATCAAAGATTCTCATTATCACTACTCTATTGTTTTTGCACCTCTCCGTCATTTCCTTACACCTTTTATTTAGTTATTTTATCTTTCTCAGTTGCAAGCCTATAGAATACTCGCAGCAGTGTGAAACCTGGAATAACCCTGTGCCATAGATGTTAAGATATGCAATAAATTTAAAAGCCACTGCAGAACTTTGCCTGAAGTGGATTAGAAGTGCTCATTTATATATGTATGGATCTGTTGAATGATTTTTGTTGTAAACCAATTCAAAGAATTTTGCCTGAAGAGAAATCGAAGGAAACATCACTGAAAAATACTTTAAACCATTTTTTGGGGTTCATTATTTTTTTGCAAGAAGTAGGCATTGTTGAAGAGGCCATTATTTGCTTCCTATCTCTAATTGCCCTTGAGAAGGTAAGTGGTGAGCCACCTTCTTGAACTTCTGCAGTTCACGTGGTACAGGTACACTCAGTGCTGTTGGGGAATTACTAGATTTTGACCTAGTAACAGTGATGGAACAACAATCTAGATGCAGGTTGATAATTTACCGATGGCAGTGTCCTCATCTCTCTGCTGCCTTGTTGGTTTGGAAGGTGATGTTGCAGTAGGTTTGGCAAGTTCCTGCAGTGCTTCTTGTAGATGGTACAAACTGCTGCTACTGTGCATCAGTGTAGCAAGGACTGAATGTTGAAGATGGTGAATAGGGTGCGAATCAAATGGGGTGTTTTGTCCTGGAAGGTGTTGAGCTTATTGAATGTTGTTGAAGCTGCACTCATTCAGAAAGGTGGCGAGTAGGCAGCACGGTGACACAGTGATTAGCACTGCTACCTCACCGCACCGAGATTCCGGGTTTGATCCCATTCCCTGTCTGTGTGGAGTTTGCACATTCTCCCCATGTCTGTGTGGGTCTTACCCCCACAACCTAAAGATGTGTAGGGTAGGTGGATTGGCCATGTTAAATTGCTCCTTAATTGGAATTTCTTTTAAAATTAAAAAAAGTGGAGAGTATTCAATTGCACTCATGACATGTGCCTTGTAGATGCCGGACAGACTCTGGGGAGTCCGGAAGTGAGTTATTTGCTGCAGAATTCACAGGGTCTGACCCGGTCTTGTAGACACAGTCTTTATATGCTTGTCCATTTAAGTGTCAATGGTAACCATGACTGAGACTAGCTTTGTATTCCAGATTTTAGTAAACTGAATTCAAATTCCATGAGCTGTCATGATGGCATCTGAACTCTCATCCCCAGAGTATTAGCCTGGCTCAGGCTACTCCAGTGACACTACCACAGCACCACTGTTTCCCCAACATCACCTCTATTATTGGTTGACTGGTAGGTTTTGCCTATTTAGAAATACTGTTATTTATGAATGTCAATCAGATTCAAATGTAACAATTTTCGAAGTGACAGGAAGTAAGCAAAGATTAATCAATGTCACTTTACCAAAGGTATCTTAAATCACCCTTGAACAGAACAGAACATAAATAGGGAGAGTTAACAGCAACCATTGAAAAACTTCAGGGATATGTGTAAGATACAAATCAATGCTGCTAAATGTGAAATAATGGGTGGGATTCTCCGGTCCACCAGCCGCATTTTCCTGGGCGACGCACCCTCATCAGCAACAGGATTCTCTGTTCCTGCCACCTGTTAATGGGATTTCCAATTGTGGCCACCCCACGCTGCCGGGAAACCCATGGGCATGGGAGTGCTGCTGGCACAATAGAGAATCCACCAGTGGAGAATTCAGCCTAATATATTTTAGGAGGAGTTACTTAGCAATTGAAAGATGAAGGATCAAATAATAATCCCCCAATTATATGTATTGCTACATAGGAGGTCAGAAGCATTTTAAGTTTAGGTTTTATAAACTAGGAACACAGCGTACTAAAGTAAAAGAACAGTAGAAAAAATTCATTAAGGGGACTTCCGGTGGCAGCCATGATGGAGTGACTGGTTGCACATTTGGTTGCTCCTGCTGGAGGTGGAATTGTTTGGTCCTTGTTACCCATTCACAGCAGTATTTTCTGGTACAAAGTACAGAAACTGACAGACCTGAGGATTCTCCTTCAAGTGAGCATGTTTCAGCCCTATTAAACAAGGAGTGCAACTGTAAAGGGGCAACAGTCAGACCAGGAGTTTTCGCAAAGTGCGACAGAAGGAAAGATGGAGGAGAGCTCTGTGGCATTGTTGTCCGCCCAGTGGTCCACGGGACAGTTAATGGAGTTTTTAAATGACCAAGCTCCAGCAGCAAAGGCAGGAGGCCTCAGAGGACCTGACTAAGGTGGCAGACCCAATTCGGGTGAGTGGAGCAGAGGTTGATGGAGGCATATGCTGCTTTGCTCCAAAACGTGGAACTCGGTGACGGACCATGAGGACCTGTTGGTCTCTTTGGAGGCAGAGATTGCGCTGTTGGTGGAGGGCCAAAGAAGCTTAGGGAGAAAGTGGACGCCTTGGAGAATCGGTTGAGGCAGAATCTCCAGATCATGGGGTTGCCGAAAGGCATGGAGGGAACGCAGACCACAAAGTATGTAGCGAGCATGCTTGGGAAGCTGGTAGTGGTGGAGGGGTTTCGAGTTTGAGGAGGTTGCTGTTTCGGTTGGTAGGGGCAAGCTTTCATTATCTGGGGTTACACATGGCAGAGCTGGGCCCAGCTGCACATATTAAATCTGGCAACGGTGGTGGAGGGAATGAAGGAGGACTTTAGGAGGGTGGGATGTATTATCTTTGGCATTGGCTGGAAGCGTCCAGACAGTAACGGTGTTGCCGAAGTTTTGGTTTGTGTTTCAGAATTTCCCAATTTTTGTGCCCAAGTCATTTTTTAGTAGGGTGAACAAGATGATACTGGGGTTCGTGGGGATGGGTAAGGATCCCCAGACCAAGAGGGTGTTTCCAGAAAAGGATGGGAGTGGGGGTGGCAGGGGGAGATGGCACTGTCTAATTTGTAGATTATTGGGCAGCGAACATAACCATGGTTCAGAAGTGCGCAGTGGAGGAGAGGTCAGTGTGGAAGATGGAGGAGGCTTTAAGAGTAAAGAAACCAGTTTGAGGGAGTTATTGTTGGCGCCTCTTCCGTTCTCGCTGGCCAGATACCCCACAAGCTCAATGGTGGTATCAGTGTTGAGGATGTGGAATCAGCACTGAGCACTGTAGGATGGAAGGCATGTCTTTGTGGGCACGGATTTGTGGCAACCAAAGGGTTGTTCTGGCAGAGCTGGATGAGAGGCTTTGGGTGTGGGGATAAGAGTATCTTTGGAAATTGTTTGTGGGGCGGGGGGGGGGGGGGGGGGGGGGGGGGTGTAAGTTCGTGGAATTGGAAGAGCTTGAGGTGTACTTGCTGCCGATGGAGAATGGGTTCAGGTACCAGCAGGTGAGGGACTTGAGGAAGGAGGTGAATTTGTTCCCGCGGCTCCCACCTCTTTTTTTTTAGGTTTCATATTTTATTTCAGACACTGAAGATTCAATTTGGGGCAAAACTCAAAAGGTTGGAGTAGTCAGAACACAATGCTCACGTGGCTACAGTCTATTTGTTTCACATTGACACAGCCATTCAAAAGCTGCTAAAAATGATTCCTGCTACAACTTTAAAGTTCAAAAACACAAAAGTTCAGTTGAGGCTGTACTGATATCTGCCATTGGTCGCTTATCTGGATTGTTCATCTGCAGCCATTAAAACATGATTAGTTCATTCAGTCTTGAATTTCCCTCTTACATATGGGATACGGTCAACTATTACTCTCCAATCTGTAGCATACACCAGCACCACACAATCAACACCTCCCCATGTTGCCATTGTTGGAATCCAGTTCTTTATCCACTGGACGTATCTGGGTCTGATTAATTTCGCCAACATCCCGGTGACCGCTCGCTGACCCACTCCAGAGCCACAAAATCCACGGCTGCCACCTCAAGCGCTATAGGACAAGCTGCTGTCCGAGGATGGGATAAATAAGGCAAGGTGTCAGATATATATGGGAAGCAAGTGCGGCACAGTGGTTAGCACTGCTGCCCCACTGCACCGAGGACCCAGGTTAGATCTCGGCCCCGGGTAACTGTCCATATGGAGCTTGCACATTCTCGCCATGCCTGCGAGAGTCTCTATCCCACGACCCAAAGGTGTAGGGTAGGTGGATTGGCCACGCTAAATTGCCCCTTAATTGGAATTTCTTTTGTTTAAATTAAATAAATGAAGAGATATTTGGGAGCTGATGAAGAAGGAGGGTGCCCTGGAGGAGAAGATCCGGTGCAAATGGGAGGAGTTGGGAGGGGCAATGCAAGCTGTGGTGGGAAGTGAGGCACTGCAGAGGATAAACTCACCTTCATCATGTGCAAGACTGAGTCTCATACAGTTTGAAGTGGTGCATAGAGCTCATGGCGGGGTCTAGGATGAGCCTTTTTTTCCCCCCAGAAGTAGAAGATAGGGAGCCAGACTTTACTGGAGCAGGGCATCTCAGTATACACTTACACTTTTTCATGTACTCATTAGCTCATGTTCTTTGGGCTGTAGCTTGGAAGCTTATAACAGCATGGTGAAGTCAAAAAGGCATTTGCGATCGAAGCGAGCAACAGAGGAATGGAATATAAAAGTAGGAATGTTTTACTGCATCTGTACAGGACCATGATGAGACCACATCTAGAATACTTTGTACAGTTTGGTCTCTTTTCAAAAAAAAAATATAATTGCATTAGCAGTTTAGGGAAGGTTCACCTAACATTCCGGAGATTTGGGGCTTATTCTATGAAGAAAGGCTACAGGTTGGGCCTCGACCTATTGGAATTTAGAAGAATGAGAAGTGATCTTATTGAAACATGCAAGATTCTAAGGGGACTTGTGGGACAGACTAGACTAGGGGACAGTTTAAAATAGAGGTCTACCGTTTTAGACAGATACAAGGAGAAATTCTCTCAAAAGGTCGGCAAGTTATGATGAATTTTCTTCCCTAGAAAACAGTGAAAGCTTCATCACTGAATTTATTCAAGGCCGATTTCGGCAGGTTTTTGATAGACAAGGGAGTCGAGGTTTATTTGGGGGGTGGGGGAAACTGTTAAGTGGAGATGAGACACAACCAGATCAGCCATCATCTTATTGAATGTTGGAGCAGGGTCTAAGGGCTGAATGGCCTACTGATGCTTTTAAACTTCTATATTCCTAGGGTCACCAGTGAGATTTAAGAAACAGGAATGATTCTGTGCATGAAACAAACAGCAGTGTTGAAATGCTCTTAATCTCCTGAACTTGCTAGCCAATTTGCACCCGTTTAACTGCAATTGGTGTTTAACACAGCATAACTTGGCTTAGGGTGTGGAGGAGGATCATGACCCATAATACAATCTCAGAATTGTGGTGTAATTTTAATATATCCAGATTGCATTAAAATTTCTGGACAAATTCTACACTTACATTTTAGAAATGAAAGCAATTCCATAAAGCCAGTTTTATTAAAAAATTCCAAACAAACTAATCAAAAAATAGAGGTCGAATGCACAATGCTACCCCAAAACTGCATTGTTAAAATTAATTCTCAAAAATGCACCTTGTTTTGGAAGAAAATACAATGAAACATGCGAACTTTCTCGACAGGAGCAGGGCCACCAACATTCAGTCCTGCTGCGCAAAGGATGCTTGGGGAAAGAACATTAATATGGTCTCATGCGGCCAGGAGGGGGCGGTGCTCTGCTAGGTGGTGTTATTGCAATGTCCAGATAGTCCCCAATTTGAAATTTCTGTGATTGTAATGTCATGGAGTCATCTGGTCCTTTCCTTCCTGAAACAGTGGTACTAATTTCTTTCACTCTGTTATAACAAAAACAAAGCATTAGTCATCTGGATACAAATCTCGCTCGGTAAAAACACAAATATCTCCACATTGAGCCATCTGTAATTTTTTAGGACATTTAACAGAATGAGTATTTGAATCTAATTCTCTTCCCCTAAACAGTTGCACTCTGGTGTAATCATCCTCTCCACAGAGGAACTTCTTTATAATACATAATATACAGGTTCACTCACCAGCCTCTGCAGAGGAAAAAAAGAGCCTTTCTAATTGTGCATTAGTCTGCATCTCATTTGCCCTTTCAGATTACAAATTATATACATATCTAGATATGCATCTAATATCCACTACATTACCTGTATAATAATTTTCATTACACAACTACTTCAATCCTGGTACTCGGCTACATGCACATCACATTTCATTCTTAAATTGAATATACAAACAATCCAATATTCTCAATCTACCCCACCCCCATCAAGTACTGCATTTCTACTACTGAACTCAACTACAGTGAATCACAAAAAGAGCCGAGAAGTTAATCAATGCCAGCACCCAAATTGGCAGTGTACAATTATAGTATGCAAATTCCCTCCCAACTTAAAACGGTTACTTTCCCAAATTTACACTCAACATTGTAAGATGGTCATTCTTGTAATGTTAGTGCTCCAATCCACTGAGCATGATGCCCATTCTTGCACTTCCACACAGCAACATGCTTCCCTCTCATTTATCCTTTATCTTGGTCTAAATATTCCTTAGTTTACTGCTTCAATTTGACTTGAAGATTTCAAATGTGTTTTTTTTTAACACCAAAGCTCAACCAGAATTTATTTTCTAGTTTGCCTTGTATGAATTTGGAGCTGTTGAGCAGTTACCTAACTGATGGATGAATTCAAAAACTCAAACGTCAACACTTTCAACTCGAGATATGCAAATTAATGAGAATACGGGTTTAAACTTTGGTCTGTGGCCCCAAGATTCTTACAGGTATATGAACATAGGAAATAGGAGGACGGTGAGGCCATTTGGCTCTTCAAGCCTATCCACCATTCAATAAGTTCATGGAGACTATCATACAAACCTGTAACCAGGTCGTTTACGATCTGGATAAACAATTGCAAAACTGAAGTGTGTTCCCTTCTTCCGGGCCTCTGGATAGACTTCCTTTACTAAACTTGTTAACTCCTTTAGTGTAGCATCCATCCTAAATACAAAAGACAATGCAAGTACCATTTTATCAAAGCTCATGTACATTGACTTGGACTGTAGCATAGATGGAGGAGGAAGTGAGAAAATAATGGCTCTTGAATAAATTTACAAATAAAACATTTTCTGCGAAAGGAGGCCATTCATCAAGAGTACGTAATTCAAAAAAGTTATCAATAGGATAGTGTTTGATTAGAATATTTTACATTGCATACCTCTATAATTAAATAAACAAAAGAGCAATCATTAGGCCCTAAACTATCTAAACAATTATCATGAGAAGTTGGAGAAAGTGGAAATTGAGATTTTTTTTAAACCTCTAATTTATGGCAAAAATTAAATTGAGATACACAATGAAGTGGGTAGGACACCGTCATAGTGCTTGAATAATGGGGTGCAATGTTGTGTAAACTTTTTAATTGAAATCAATAAAGATTGTGTGATTGGATTGACAAATAAAGGAAGTATAGGTGAAAAGAACTATTAGAACAGAAAAACTGTACAAGGATAGGATCTCTACAGTGCAGGAGGCCATTCAGCCCATCGAGTCTACACAGACCCTCTGAAAGAGACCCACTTCCCAGTTCTATCCCATAACCTCATGTAACCTGTACATCCCAGGACACGAAAGGGGTAATTTTATCATAGCCTATACACCTAACCTGCACATCTTCACTCTGATAACCAAAGAAAAGTGAACACCTTGATAGTCATACTGCGAACAACAAACTGGGTATGAAATGTTCCTGACTGTCATGTAGAAAGATACTCTAGTACTAGAATTTTCTGGCTTTACTTAACCAAGTTGAGGAGTTGGGTACTGAAATCAGACAAGTCTTTGAAATGAAACTCAACAGAAATATAATGCCTTCCAAACCACATGCCAGTCTCCTATAATGACCCAATAACTTGAACATCCATTTCCAAAACCAAACAGTAATCCAAATAAGTGGTCATTAAGCACAAAACTAGTCTAACATGTTTTATAACTGACATACAATACTTACCAAGTGTAGATCTGTAGCTCACTAGATGGGACGTTCCCTCTAGCAAAATCATCCAGTCTATGATGTCTTCCATTGTTAGTTGTGAACACTCTCAGCAGAAGAGGGCAGGTCTATATATATTTTTTTTAAAACACAAAATAAGCAACATAAAAATCAAGTTACCAAATCAGCATATTTTTCTAAATCGGTAACTGTGGAATGTAAATTTTGGGAAAGTTTAAATTAAATCACAATCACAATTTTTCTGTAATTTGTCAGTCAAACAGGAACAGAGATGTGAAATTCAGGCTCAAGAATTAAGAACACAATGACAAATTAATAAACTATTTCTGGGTACTGTTTTTGATAAGAGTTCAGAAAATGTTGCAGAAATTCAGGGAGGTCGTTTCATTTTACTCCTAAAACCACTGTGCCGCCCACAAATATCCATCATACACGTTTTTGTAAAGCATAGAGTAAATTAAACTCTGATATCGGTTCACCGAATTTAAAGTTAGTAGTCGCCTTTTTTTCTCTCCAAAATTCAGAGTACACAATTCATTTTTTTTTTTTAATAAATATTTTATTGAAAATTTTTGGTCAACCAACACAGTACATTGTGCATCCTTTACACAACATTATAACAATACAGATAATAATGACCTTTTTTTTTTATATAAACAAAAAACAACAAATAAATAAATATTAAATAACAAAAATGAAAACTAGCCCTAATTGGCAACTGCCTTGTCACGGGCTATACCCTCCTCTCCCATCCACTTACTCACCATTGAAATATTAGCGGCCCAATAATACTCACTTAGGCTCGGTAATGCCAGCCCCCCCCTATCCCTACAGAGTACCCAATTCATTTGTTCCAACAAGAGGCAATTTAGCACTGCCAATCCACCTACCCTGAAGATCTTTGGGTTGTGGGGGTGAAACCCACGCAAACACGGGGAGAATGTGCAAACTCCGCATGAACAGTGACCCAGAGGCGGGATCGAACGTGGGACCTTGGCACCGTGAGGCAGCAGTGCTAACCACTGCACCACCGTGCTGCCCAGCCTTACATTTCTGAAACTCTTATTGCACCTACTTTAGCTGACTTTTTCAATGCATGAATTAAGATTAAACTTGAAAAAGTCTGTGTAAAGGCCTGTTGAGCCCAACTTTGGCGAGTTTATTATGTATGTACACAGATAAACACTTCAATGGAGATTTTAAAAGAGCAGGAGCTGAGCAGCCATAGAGGAGATTTCAAAATAGTGGGAGCTAAGCAATACAACAGTTGAAAGTCTGAACTAAATCGGAGGACAAAATGTCACAGTACAAAGAGTGTTGTGGGCAGAGCACATAAATAGATGAATTACGGAGAGGAGGTCACTCAGCCCCCTTAGCCTGCTTGGCCATTCAGTAAGATCATGGCATATCTAATTTTAACCTCACATTCCTGTCTAACCCCACCTTTCACCCCCAAAAATCGATCTACCTCGGTCTTAAAGAGATTTAAAAACTCTGCCAAGGGCACGGTGATTCTAATTAACAGAACGGTTCAGTTTTCCTCCGCCAAGACTATACCCAACTGCAATGGCCGATATGTTATTGTCTGTAGCTCACTGGTGAACACCCAGATTTTTATGGTCAACATTTATGCTCGCAACTGGGATGATAAGAATTTTATTAACTCCTTGCTGGCCTCCCTCTCCAACTTAGATACATATCAGCTTATTTTAAGTGGTGACATGAATTGCGTTTTGGACCCCAGATTGGATCGTTCCAAGCCTAAATCTCTTGTTCCTTCAGGTATGGCCAGGGCTTTGTCATCTTTGATGACTCAGATGGGTGGGGTGGGGGGGGGCATGGATCATTGGCACTTTCTGCACCCAAACAATAGAGACTTTTTTTTCTCCACATGTCCACCAGGCATATTCAAGCGTTGATTTTTGTATTTTGGATAGTGTTTTCCTCCCTTCGGTGGTGACGGCAGAGTACTCAGCAACTGTCACTTCTGCCCACGTCCTGCACTTTATTGATTTGGTGCTAGAACCAGGCCCCACTGGATATTGGATACTATTCGCGGATAAAATATTTTATGAGCTTGTCCACTTCCATAGACTCCTATATTAAATCAAACAAATCAGATTCAATCTCGCCTTCCACATTTTGGAAGGCTCTTGAATCAGTCTTCAGGGGGGAAATGTTCCCTTATAGGGCGTGTGTGTTGAAGTCAATGAGATTGGAGCAGAAAAGGCTGGAGGATTCCATTTTAGAGGTCGATCGCCAGTACTCACTTGATCCTACTCTGGAGTTATTGGCAAATAGGAAAAAATTACAGACACAATTTGCCTACTAGTGAGGCAGTAAGTCAGTTACAATGCTCCAGAAAATATTGAGATTCGGCGTAAAGGCTCCGTTGCAAGAAAGGGGGAGGTGCGGAGAGTGAGGCTGTAGCATCGATATGCAGAACATTACAGCATTTCCACTCGCTGTTTGGTTGCATTAATCGGTTTGAATAGTTGCACGCAGGGTGTAGGCCGGAGCGGCTGCAGGCGCTGCAACCCAGGGCTGGGGAGAAGCCATGCAAGAGCCGAGCTCGGTGCAGTAGAAAATCCCTTGCGCTTTCAGCACCCAGATAAGAAAAGAGCCAGCATCCAAGCAGGCCAACCAGTCTTTCAAGGTTTTGGCCATTCGTGATCAGAGTTTGAAGGCACTGGAAACAGATATACACGTATTCAACACTCGGACAGTTCCTGCTATTACGTCACTAAGTACAAAGATTTGCCATATCTTTGGGCTTGGTTGGACAGGAAACCTACAAAACAAGTGGAAAAATGATTCAGGAAATTTCAATCCTCCAAGAACAGAGTTCACTTGGAATCTTCTTTTTATATAAATTTAGAGTACCCAATTATTCTTTTCCAATTAAGGGGCAATTTAGCATGGCCAATCCATGTTCTGCACATCAAAGATGTTGCTGGCACATCTTTGGGTTGTAGGGGTGAAACCCACGCAGACACGAGAAGAATGTGCAAACTCCACACGGGCAGTGACCCAGGGCTGGAAGCGAACCCGGGTCCTCAGCGCCATCCACTTCGCCACCGTGCCATCCTATTCACTTAGAATCTTGATGACGACCTCAGGACAGTTACTGATTTGACTCCTGGTTCTCAGCCCATGGAGTGGTCCAAATAAATGGCTGATGCAAGCAGATGAAAACGGTCACATTCCAGGTTGGATTTGGTCGAGAAAGGAAGCAAACCTTATTGCTGGCACCTTTACACTGTGGATTACGATACTGGATTAGCCCTGGTTATGAATCCCTGTTCAAAGAATAATCTTCTAGAAATTACCACTGTTCCATTGGTGGACCTTCTTGAACAAACTTTAGAATAACAGCAACTCATATGAGCTGGGAAGGAGGGGAGCTGTTCATTCTCTGATTTCTCATGGATCCCTGCAGATTTAGAAATCTCTGACACTTAACCTCACGGATCTGATTGTGTGGTTTGAGGAAAGCCCAGAGGAGAAAGTCGAAGGAGTTGTGTGTCACTGCATAAACAGGCATATTAATTAAAATTCATCGTCATAACGTGGTTTACAGACACATATTTGACTGCCCGTCCTTTATCCATTAATGTTAATCTAAGTACGAGTGCGACCTTGAAACTAAGTCATTCTTAGTCTTTGCAAGGCTCAATTGAGAAGCAGTTTGACTACTTCAGAAAGACACCAAAAACGAATACATTACCCGCATTGGTCAAGGTGTTTCAGTTCAGCGGGTTGGCGTTTGAACAGCAGAAGTGGCTTGTGTTAATAGGATTGTGGGACTGCACTTGGGTTGTTAGGGGTTGTCTGCCACATCTTAAACCTGGTGCCAGGGGTTGTCTGCCACATCTTAAACCGGATGCCATGGATCTCAGTTCTGCCAATAGAATATTTCTAACCAGAATGTTTTTTGTTTAATTTAGAGCACAAAATTATTTTTCCCCCCCAATTATGGGGCAATTTACCGTGGCCAATTCACCTACCCAGCACCTAACCAAAATGTTAAAACATTTCAATTTACATGAACTGAAAATGGCGAGTTGCGACATTTTAATGTAGAAATGGTCAAATAATTACATGAAGAAAAATCTCAAACCTGAAGTTATTTACATGACTCATTTATGTCAATGAGTTAACCACCATCTCGACAGGTGGGTGAACAAAGTCCATGTTTGATAGCTTAAAATTAAAGATCTAAATACCAAATAAAAGAGTCACTTACAACGCTCCTGGGGCACTTTATGAATGTGTGTGTGTGTGGGGGGGGGGGGGGAGAAAGAGAGGCCATTTGTCTTCTGGCCCACCAACTCAAAACGGGAGGCAGTCTCCCAGGACATCATGCAGATACTCAAGTTCGGGCAGCAACCTAGTTTCCATCCCTCCTCGGGTTAATGTGGCTTTGAAATCTTTTTACCGCAATCTTTATAGATTGGAGCCTACTGCAGATAAATCAGTCATATCTGACTTTCTGGACATTCTACCCATCCTAACTGATCATAGATCACAGTGCAGAAGGAGGCCATTCGGCCTATCAAGTCTGCACCGACCCACATTAAGCCCTCACTTCCACCCTATCCTCGTAACCCAATAACCCCTCCTAACCTTTTTGTGGACACTAAGGGCAATTCAGCATGGCCAATCCTAACCTGCACATCTTTGGACTGTGGGAGGAAACCGGAGCACCCGGAGGAAACCCACGCAAACACGGGGAGAACGTGCAGACTCCTCACAGACAGTGACCCAGCGGGGAATCGAACCTGGGACCCTGGCGCTGTGAAGCTACAGTGCTATCCACTTGTGTTACCATGCTGCCCATAAACAATTGAGGTGGACATGAGCAACGAGTTGGATTCCCTGTTACACCCAAACAAAATTTTCAAATGCATTGGGTCGATGCAGTCTGGCAAGGCCCCTGGTCCGGGTGACTTTCCGAAAATTTTACAAGAAGTTCTCGGAGCAGCTTGTACCTTTATTATTGGACATGTTCAAGAGTCACTGTCTCTGACCCTTAATCAAGCCTCTATTACCCTGATTCACAAGAGGAACCAAGACCCAACAGAATGTGGTTCATATGGTCATATCTTGCTCTTGAATGCAGACATTGGACTACTTGCTAAGGTGTTTGCACTTCGGTAGGAGCCTTGCCTCCCAAATATAATCTCAGAGGATCAAACTGGGCTTGTGAAGGGTCAACAATTGTCAGCCAATTAATGTTGCCTGTTAAATCTTGTTCTGTCCCCCTTCCCAGTGCCTGAGCTTGAGTGATAGTAAGAGTGGAGTGGGAGTATTTAATGGAGACTCTTGGGTTTGGATTTGGCCATAAGCTTGGTTTCCTGGATTCGGCTATTATTACAAGGGGCTGGTTTCGCACACTGGGCTAAATAGCTGGCTTTGAAAGCAGACCAAGGCAGGCTAGCAGCACGGTTCAATTCCCGTACCAGCCTCCCCGAACAGGCGCCGGAATGTGGCGACTAGGGGCTTTTCACAGTAACTTCATTGAAGCCTACTTGTGACAATGAGCGATTTTCATTTCATTTCATTATAGTGACCCTACTGCCAGTGTTCAAACAAATGCTTTGAACTTGGATTATTTTCCTTTGAATGGAGGCACTAGGCATGTCTGACTACTTTCCCCACTCCCGTTCGCTCTGGCAATGAAGCCACTCAATAGCGCTGAGGTCCTCTAGTAACTCAAAGGACCTTAACAGAGGTGGGGTGGAACATCGGCGTCTCTTTACGCGGATGACCTACGCCTGTACATTACAGATCCAATCTCCTGCATAGAAGGCATAATGAAGTTACTGAACACCTTCAGCTCCTTCTCTGGGTATAAACTGAACTTAGACAAGAGTGAATGTTTCTCGGTTAACTCCCGTGAGGCGAGCCCAACTGGGGACGTTACCTTTTCAAATTGTTTTCGCATTGCTAAAACAAGCTTTCGCTATCGTCCGGGTGGCCGACAACTGGGCCTCACTTCTTAGTTAAAGTAAGTTTGCAGAGGTGGAACAACCTTCCTCTATCCTTGGTGGGCAGGGTTCAAACAATTAAAATGAACGTGCGCCCAAGATTTGTTTCTCTTTCAGTATCTTCCCATTTTTCTCCCCAATCCGTTTTTATTAAGGTCAGCAAACGGAATCCTCTCTTTATTTGGGTGGGTTGGAAGCCTAGAATCCATAGTGTTCGATTTCAAAGGGACAGTCAGGGACATGGCCCTTTCCAATTTAATGTTGTATTACTCAAACCCAGTAGTGGTGTCCTCCCTCAGGATTTAGAAACCATTTAGACAGCATTTTAAGCTCCTTTCCCGGTCTTCACGCCCCTATTTGCAATAATCATCTTTTCTTACCTTCTGGTTTGGACTCGACATTTAAATTTTGGGAAGTGAAGCATATCTGTCAACATTCACTTTTTGGTTCTATCCTATAGAGCTATTTAAAATGTACTTGTGAAACTGCATTGATAAAACAGCTACCATTTCACGTAATATTTACTAATTCTTGAAAAAAAAAGCAATTAAATATTTGCATACTCGCTCAAATCATTGAACTCCTTGGTATAGGGCATAAGCTTATTATCTTTCAATTAATTTAAAAAACATGCTCTACTTTATGTAAAGACGATCATCCTGTGTTCTCTAGTCTGCTGGCAGAAAACCTGAGTTTTCTGGAAACAGACATATTTCAGATGGTTTTGAAATAAAAACATCAGGGATTGCAGATTGGAGTCCATCCAAAAAGAGTGCACAATTCTGGTGTAAATGTGCTGATACCTTGCCCTTATTTGTGAGGTTTATGTTAAAGGGTCATGGAAGGGGGTTAATGTCAAGGGGCCATGGTGCTGGTGAATGTATTTATGACTGTGCCTCTTCCTAATTTCTGAGGTCACCGACTCGGAGTGCTTAACTGTGCGAGATAGTAGCTCATCACTCACTAGTGCCAATCTAGGCATGCTACTCAGCTATGGATTGGTGACTAGAGGTCAGTTGAAAGAAATGGAAAGCAAGTGTTGAAGATGGACCACTTTAGGCAATCACTGCAGAACATTCAGGGATGTACCACTGTCAAGAATCCCGCTGATGTAAAATGCGAGGGTATCCCAAAACCCAGAAGTTTAACTTGGCTCAGTGTAAATTTTCAATTTGGTATAATGAGAGAAAGATATGCAAACCAAGGAGGAACAATGAGTCTTGTGGTGATCAATTAAGAATATTTATTGAAAGAAAACACAAGAAAGAGTAAAATACCCTATAACAGTATACTTAACTGCACTAGTGGCTATACACGTGCAGTATCTCATGAAATTACCCCTTGTTCCCAACTATCGACATTTCCTGAACTCTTGAAAAATGCCCCCTCCAAATAATTCAATCCAGCATTTGGTTACTACCCCCACAAGTATTTTTTCCCAGGTTCAGGAAAGCAGTCTTCAGTATCCAGTGTTGAGATTCTTCTCTGTTCAAATTTTGATTTTAAACAGCAGCCTTTCATCAACAGCTTTCTGCAGCTAGGTGTGGCTATGGCAGCGGCTTTTCTATCCTCTTCTCCAGTTACCTCGCCACAGGTATACTGTATCTCATGTTAAGTCACCCTGTGGACCAATTCCCTTATCTCTACACTTTGAAGTCACCTTTTCTACGTACCATTGTTTTCTCGTTTTCGCCTTAGACACTTGGGTAAACACCAATTTGTATCTCAAAAACACCCCTTCAGAAAGCTGTACTTGTACTTATCGGATTACTTTTTATAATAATAACCTTTTATTGTCACAAGTTTGAAGTTGCTTTTGTGAAAAGCCCCATGTCGCCACATTCTGGCACCTGTTCGGGTAAGCTGGTACAGGAATTGAGCCTGCACTGCTGGCTTTGTTCTGCATCACAAACCAGCTGTCTGGCCCACTGAGCTAAACCAGCCTGCTTCTAATCGTATATTCTTTATTTTTATTCCAATTTCTTAATCTTGACTTCCCTCAATCCATAACAAATTTCTCACTGCCCACATCAACTGATGCGACGGAAGAAGCGCGGATACAAGAACTATTTGTCCCTTGGATTCGTTCATGCCGGAGACCCAGATTCCCCTGAATCACAATGTGTTCTGTGCTAAAAACAGTTGCAAGGTACCTACTAAACTCAGAAGGCATTTGTAGACAAATTACCCTGAGCATAAGAATAAAGACATAAGTTTCTTAAGAAAGCTTAATTCACTGAGCAGTAAATCCATGATGGTAGGGTCGACCAAGGCCGATAACAAGAACGCAACGGAGTCATCCTAGAGAGCAAGTGAGCACATGCACTTGGAGGAGCCCTCACGATTGGCAAAAACCTGATAATTCCTTGTGCCAAACATATTGTAACGTGCATGTTGGATGAGACTATAGGTAGAAAGATTGAGGTACTACAGCTCTCAAACAAAGCTGCTGTTGCTCGCCAAATTCATGATCTTACTACTGATGTTGAGTCAGTTAGTTTGTCTTCCTAAATGTTGAGGCATATTAATTGCAGCTAGATGGCTTCACTGATGTATCAGGGCTTGCAACATTGCATGTATTTGAACGCGACATTTTTGTTGATGTTATTGAGGAGGCTTGATGCCACATGTCTCTCTGCAGAGCAACACGTTGATGGCGAGGAAATATTCAACTGCATCAGAGAGCACTCTTACTATTGAATCATTTTAAAAATAAATTTAGAATGTTCTCATTGAACCATGGTTGAATATATTGTTCGGTGTACCTCAACATTTGCAGCAAACGTCTATCCTGAACCTATTAAAAGGGAACAGATGAAGGCAGCAGTTAGCATTTCTGCCTAAGGTGCTGAGGACCTGGGTTCGATCCCAGCCCCGGATCACTGTCCATGCGGAGTTTGCACACGCGCCCCGTATCTGCTTGGGTTTCACCCCCACAACCCATGATGTGCAGGTTAGGTGGATTGGCTACACTAAATTGCCACTTAGTTGGAAAAAAATAAATAATTGGGGATAAATTTATTTATTTTTTAAATTACTTTTTATTAATTTTTTTATTAAAGTGAACAGATGCAAAGAACAAGAAATGGAAGGACTACCAAATCTACAGCTTTAAGCAGAAAAGTACACAAGTTACAAAGTGAGAAACTGGCAAAACCAGTTTTCATGGCATTGCAGGTTCGTAAATATGCAGCGTTAACCTACTAGCAAATGGTGGGACTAACACCTGGGTAAATAAGCAACACGTTAATGAATAGACTGGTGTAATGGTTAATATTTCATAGCACAATAATCAAGTTTGCTTTCTCTACCATTCTTTCATTATTCCAGACCACTGCCAAGATAATGAAAAGTAACCTAATGTGACTCCTCACTGACTTTCCTCCTCTCAATACAGTATGAGAATGGAAATTCCTCCTCGCAATACAATTGAGAATGGAAATTCCTCAGGAGTGGGAAGAGGGGATGATGGAATCATATCCACAAAACAATACTGCATTTCACAAAACAGAGGTTTTTGGAAGAAAACAACACGCAACATTAATAAGAGTCTTGGAGGCAGGTTAGAATTCATAGTGGGTGGTCAAATTTTAAGCATCAAAAACTGGAAAAAAAACATTGGGCTCCAGAATGTCCATGTAAATTTCAGAAAAGTCAATAAAGATTATTTTTATTTGAAGCATTGCTAGAACGCAAGTAACTACCTAAACAGTACAGAAATTTTTAATTCCCTTTCGGTGCATAGGGCCTTGAAGAATGCCATGGAAGGGTGGCGGGATGGCAGTGGTTAGCACTGCTGCCTGATGGTGCAAGGGATCAGAGTTCAATTCCTGCCTTGGGTGTCTGGGTTTCCTCCAGGTGCTCCGGTTTCCTCCCACAGTCCAAAGATGTATATGTTAGGTGGATTGGCCATGATAAATTACCCCTTAATGTCCAAAGTTTTGTAAGTAAGGTGGTGTTAAGAGGATAGGGCCAGGGAGTGGGTCTAGGTAAGGTGCTCTTTCAGAGTGTCAGTGCAGGCTCAATGGACAAATGACCTTTGTCTGCAGAGTAGGAATTCTATGGATCTGGCAGAATTTCCCTTACTAAAATTTACATCATTTATCTAGTGTTAATAACGTCAGACTTTTAAAAAACACAATCTAAAAAGCAACCCCGCAAACCCCTCCCCCCTGTACCTAAATAATAAATTAACATTAACACCCTGACTAAAGACAACAGGTGTATACACCCCCTCAGACCCTTCCAGTGTAAATAACATAAACAAAAATAAAAGTAACCCCCCCCCCCCCCACCCGCTGCCGCCATTGACCAATGTCTATCGTTCTGCCAGAAAGTCGAAGAACGGTTGCCACCGCCTAAAGAACCCTTGTACCGACCCTCAAGGCGAATTTCACCCTCTCCAATTTAATGAACCCTGCCATATCGCTGATCCAGGATTCCACGCTTGGGGGCCTCGTATCTTTCCACTGAAGGAGAATCCTTCGCCGGGCTACCAGGGACGCAAAGGCCAGAATTCCGGCCTCTTTCGCCTCCTGCACTCCCGGCTCCTCTGCCACCCCAAATATTGCGAGCCCCCAGCCGGGTTTGACCCTGGATCCTACCACCCTCGACAGTCCTCGCTACGCCCTTCCAAAATTCCTCCAGCGCTGGGCATGCCCAGAACATATGGGTGTGATTTGCTGGGCTCCCCGAGCACCTAACACACCTGTCCTCACCCCCAAAGAACCTGCTCATCCTTGTCCCGGTCATGTGTGCCCTGTGCAGCACCTTAAACTGTATGAGGCTGAGCCTCGCGCACGAAGAGGAAGAGTTCACCCTCCCTAGGGCACCTGCCCACGTCCCCTCTTCGATCTCCTCTCCCACTTACCTTTCAACTCCACCACCGAGGTCTCTACACCCTCCTGCATCACCTGGTAAGTTTCCGAGAACTTCCCGTCCACAAACAGGTCCCCCAACTTTCGTATCCCTGCCCTGTGCCACCCCGAAAACCCTCCACCTGTTCTTCCTGGGGCGAACCGGTGGTTCCCCCGTAATGGGGTCCACGCCGAGGCCCTAACTTCACCCCTATGCCGCCTCCACTGCCCCCAAATTTTGAGGGCCTCCACCACCACCGGGCTAGTGGTATATCTCCTTGGAGGGAGCGGTAGCGACGCCGTTGCCAGCGCCCCCGGACTCGTACCCACACAGGACGCCGTCTCCAGCCTCTTCCATGCAGCCCCCTCCCCCTCCATCACCCACTTGCGCACCATTGTCGCATTGGCAGCCCAGTAGTACCCACAGAGGTTGGGCAGCGCCAGCCCCCCCCCATCTCTACTTCGCTCCAGGAACACCCTTTGAGTCCCTCGCGCCCACACAAACCCCATTACACTCCTGTTAACCTGTCTGAAAAAAGCCTTCGGGATAAACACGGGGAGGCACTGGAACAGGAACAAAAACCTTGGGAGCACCGTCATTTTGATTAACTGCACCCTACCCGCCAGGGACAGCGGCAGCGCGTCCCACCTCTTGAACTCCTCCTCCATTTGCTCCACCAGCTTGTAAAGTTAAGCTTATGCAGGGCCCCCCAGCTCCTGGCCACCTGGACCCCCAAATATCTAAGCTCCTCTCCACCCTTTTTAGTGGGAGCTCGCCAATCCCCCTCTCCCGGTCCCCTAGCTGAACTACGAACAGCTCGTTCTTCCCCATATTGAGCTTGTACCCCGAAAAGTCCCCGAATTCCCTAATTACCTCTGGCATTCCTCCCACCGGGTCCGCCACATACAGCAGCAGGTCGTCCGCATAAAGCGACACCCTATGCTCCTCCCCACCCCGCACCAACCCCCTCCAGTTCCTTGACTCTGTGCCATAGCCAGGGGTTCAATCGCCAGTGCGAAGAGCAGGGGGGACAGGGGACACCCCGGTCTCGTCCCTCGGTGCAACCGAAAGTACTCGGACCTCCTCCTATTTGTGGCCACACTCGCAATCGGGACCTCCAACCGCCTAACCCACCTGACAAACCCCTCCCCAAACCCGAACCTCTTCAGCACCTCCCACAGATACCCCCACTCTACCCTATCGAAGGCTTTCTCAGCATCCATCGCCACCACTATCTCCGCCTCCCCCTCCCTCGCCGGCATCATGATAATGTTCAAAAGCCTCCGCACATTCGCGTTCAACTGTCTCCCCTTCACAAACCCAGTCTGGTCTTTATGGATGATCTGCGGCACACAATCCTCAAGGCTAAGACCTTCGTCAGCACCTTGGCATCTACATTTAGCAAGGAAATCGGTCTGTAAGACCCACATTGCAGGGGATCCTTGTCCCGCTTCAGGATCAAGGAGATCAGTGCCCAGGACATCGTCGGGGGTAAAGCCCCCCCCCCCCCCCCCTTGCCTCATTGAAGGTCCTAACTAACAGCGGGCCCAACAGGTCCATATATTTTTTATAGAACTCGACCGGGAAACCGTCCGGCCCCTTCTCCGCCTGCATGCTTCCTAGCCCTTTGATCAGCTCCTCCAGCCCAATCGGGGCCCCCAGTCCCTCTGCCACCTTTGGAAACCTCAATTGGTCCAGGAAACAGCCCACCCCTCACTCCTCCTGTGGGGGCTCGGATCGGTACAATTCCTCGTAGAAGTCCCTGAAGACCCCATTGATGCCAACCCCACTCCGCACCACGCTCCCTCCCCTGTCCTTAACTCCCCCGATCTCCCTAGCTGCATCCCGCGTCCGAAGCTGATGCGCCAGCATCCGGCTGGCCTTTTCCCCATACTCGTAGACCGCCCCCTGGGCCTTCCTCCACTGCACCTCCGCCTTCCTGGTGGTCACCAGGTCGAATTCGGCCTGGAGGCTGCGCCTCTTCCTCAACAATCCTTCCTCAGGTTCTTCCGCATACCTCCTGTCTACCCTCACCATCTCCCCCACCAGCCTCTTCCCCCGCTCCTTGTGGGCCCTGATGGAGATCAGCTCTCCCCTCACCACCGCCTTCAGTGCCTCCCATACCATCCCCACTCGAACCTCCCTGTTGTCGTTGGTCTCCAAGTACCTCCCTATACTTCCTCGGACCCGCTCGCTCACCTCCTCGTCAGCCAACAGCCCCACCTCCAAGCGCCACAGCGGGAGCTCGTCCCTCTCCTCCCCCATCGCTAAGTCCACCCAATGCGGGGCTAGGTCCGAAATGGCTATTGCCGAATACTCGGTATCCTCTACTCTCGCTATCAGCGCCCTACTCAAAATGAAAAAGTCGATTCGAGAATAAGACTCATGGACATGAGAAGAATGGAAATTCTCTAGCCCCCGGCCTTGCAAATCTCCAAGGGTCCACCCCTCCCATTTGGTCCATAAATCCCCTCAACACTCTAGCCGCCGCCGGCTTCCTACCCGTCCTAGACCTGGAGCGATCCAGTGAAGGATCCAACACCATATTGAAGTCTCCCCCCATTATCAGGCCCCCCCACTTCCAAGTCTGGGATCCGACCCAACATACGCCGCATAAAACCCGCATCGTCCCAGTTCGGAGCATACACATTGACCAGTACCACCCTCTCTCCATGTACCTACCGCCATTATCTGCCACAATGCTCGACGCCTCGAATAACACCTCCTTTCCCACCAACATCACCACCCCTCGATTTTTGGCATCTAGCCCAGAGTGAAACACCTGACCTACCCACCCTTTCCTCAGTCTGACCTGGTCTGCCACCTTCAGGTGTGTCTCCTGGAGCATAACCACATCCGCCTTGAGCCCCTTCAGGTGCGCGAACACGCGGGCCCACTTAACCGGCCCATTCAGTCCCCTTACATTCCAGGCTATCAGCCGGATCAGGGGGCTACCCGCCGGATCAGGGGGCTACCCGCCGGATCAGGGGGCTACCCGCCGGATCAGGGGGCTACCCGCCCCCCTCGACTAGCCATGACCCATCCTCGGCCAGCCACGCACCCGCACCCCACACCGGCATACCCCCGTCTCGCTCCAGCTCCTCCTTGATCTTAGCAGCAGCAACTCTATTTCCCCCCCCCCCCCCCCAACTAGGACCCATCCTAGCTGGTTTACTCCCCCCATTGCACTTCCGCAAGTCAGCTGACTCCTGCTGACCCCGGCCACTCCCGCCTCCCCTTCGACTCCTCCCATTGTGTGGCACACCCTCTTCTCCCCATTCACAGGCTCTCCCCCTCCGGTCTAAGTGCGGGAAACAATCCTCGCTTCCCCGCCCCGGTCCCGCCCCCCCCAGTCTTCGGCGCGGGGAAAAAATCCCACGCTCTCCACCTAACAGGCCCCGCCACCAACCAAAACAGTGCCCAACCCGCCCCATCCACCCTCCCCAACCCGAAAGAGAAAAACACAGAAAAAGAAATCCAAAACAATGCAAAGGACCCCCCCCCTCTCCCGAACCAAAAATAGGCATAACATATCCACCGCAGTCCCCAATCGCCCATCCCGACCCTCCGTCTGTGTCCAGCTTCTCGGCCTGAACAAAGGCCCACGCCTCCTCCGGAGACTCAAAATAATGGTGCCGGTCCTTGTAGGTAACCCAGTCGCACCGGCTGCAACATGCCAAACTTCACCCCCTTCCTGTGCAGCACCCCTTCCTGTGCAGCACCGCCTTCGCTCGATTGTACCCGGGCCTCCTCTTCGCCACCTCCGCACTCCAGTCCTGATATATCCGAACCTCCGCGTTCTCCCACCTGCTGCTCCTCTCCTTCTTGGCCCACCTGAGCACACACTCCCGATCGACGAACCGATGGAACCGCACCAGCACCGCCCGCGGAGGCTCGTTAGCCTTGGGCCTCCTCGCCAACACTCTATGGGCCCCTTCCAGCTCCAGGGGCCCCTGGAAGGACCCCGCTCCCATCAGCGAGTTTAACATGGTGACCACATAGGCCCCCACGTCCGGCCCCTCCAGGAGGCCCAGAATCCGCAGATTCTTCCGCCTCGACCGATTCTCCATTTCCTCGAACCGCTCCTGCCATTTCTTGTGGAGCACCTAGTGCGCCTCCACCTTTACCACCAGGACGAAGATCTCGTCCTCATGGTCAGAGATCTTTTGTTGAGCCTCTCTGATCGCCACCCCCTGGGCCGTCTGTCTCCAGCAGCTTATCAATAGAAGCCTTCATCGGCTCTAGCAGGTCCATTTTAATCTCTGAGGCAGCGCTGGATACCCTCCTGTTGCTCCTCCGCCCACTGCCTCCAGGCTGCCTGGTCTCCGCCCGCTGCAATTTTGTCCTTCTTCCCTCCCTTCTTCTGGTCCACCACCACCTTTTTTGTCACCCCGCTCCTAATTAAAGCCATATACTGACGGGGAGCTATTATTAACTCCTTCCCACACCGGGAAACGTCGAAAAAGTGCCCTTGGGGGCCCTGAAAAGAGCCCAAAAGTCAGTTTTTGCGGGAGCCGCCGAATGTGCGACTTAGCTCCGCATAGCCGCAACCGGAAGTCTCGAGAGGGAATCCTTTTGGCAGTGTTCGCTTCACCAATCTGCCCAAGAGTCCGTTCCAGACGGGAGCTGCCAATTGCACGACCTACTCCTCCATGGCCGCCACCGGAAGCCTTGTCCCCGCTTATTCAGTGGCCTTGGTGAGATCTTTTCACAGTTGTTCCCTCTGCTGCTAGAATTCGCCTTTGATAAAGGCCCTCAGGTCAGCTTGCAGCTTTAAGCTTGCCCTTTCCCCGCCTGCATGCTGGAAGAGGCCCTGTTTATCCTGTTGCAGCCAAATCTTTTACTGGTTCTGCCGGGTCTGGTAGCCAAAAGACATAACATTCCTGGGGGACACTGTCAGGGGAATGTTGCAGTCTTCTTGTCACACCGGGAAACGTCAAACAAATGCAGTTGGGGCCCTGTAAAAGAGCCCAAAAGTCCATTCCAAGCAGGAGCTACCGAATATGCGACCTAGCTCTGCATAGCCGCACCTGGAAGTCCAATAACGTCAGACTTTTCGGAGACGGTTAAAAGACTTGCATTCTTAAGCACCTTCATAACCTTAGAAACAGCTGATAAAATGCTTTATTTTGAAGGACACTATCATAGGGAAATCGCAGCACTTCTAGGCCCATTACACCGGCGGCACAGTAGCTGGTTAGTACTGTTGCTTCACAGCACCAGAGTCCCAAGTTCGATTCCCGACTTGGGTCACGGTCTGTGTGGAGTCTGCATATTCTCCATGTCTGCGTGGGTTTCCTCCCACAAGTCCCAAAAGACGTGCTGTTAGGTCATTTGGACATTCTGAATTCTCCCTCGGTGTACCTGAAGAGGAGCCGAAATGTGGCGACTAGGGGCTTTTCACAGTAACTACATTGCAGTGTTAATGTAAGCCTACTTGTGACAAAAAGATTATACTTTTTCTATGCTTTCATTTTATTAATATATAATCTCAAGGATTCAACTCTTTGTTTAAATAACGAGTTTGTGCTTAATTTTCCAAGAGTGAATGGATGAAATGGAATTACGGTACTGCCTTTACCCCAAACTATTTGAATACCCATGTGGTTTCCACCACATTCGCCATGTCATCATTGGGAGATGCAATCCCGAAAGACAAAGTATGGAGGTTACACTGGAGTTTAGTTGAATTGTGTGTTTTGGGTTCACAAGTTATAAAAATAGCATGACAGGCAGGTGACCGATAGTGAAACAGCAGTGATTTGCTCTTACCACCTGTCTGTAAGCAGAAGGGGTCTTGAATTAGTGTTAAAGAATAAACAGTGGGTGGTAGGTTTCCCCGACCAGTCAGTCTTTATGATCCATTTATACCAATAAACTACAACAAACTTCAGAAGGTTAGTTCATTTTCCATATTCAAAATCCACAAAAGGGATTTTCAACACGTGCCATTCCGCAAAAGGGAGCAGATAGAAAAAAGGAGCTTTCCAGTACAAGGACCAGAGAAAATGAATATTAGTTCACTCGGGTTCCACAGTCCGAGTCCAACATCAGAGTCCAGAGGTGGTGGGGGTTCAGTTCCAATAAGTTTCTGGTTGGTTAAATGATATGAAAATCCTGGAAATGAAAGATGCTTCTGCAAGATGAGCTGACCGCTTGGCAAACATCGATCACTCTTAAAATCAAGCAGGCTTTTTGGAGTCGAGAAGTGGTAATCAACTGCTCACCCAGCCCAGCTGCTGGGATTCTGTCCACTTCCAATGAGGCCCAAAGATACAGGGCGTGATCATGTGGCCACATTGCACCCAAAAAGCAGCACGCCGTGGCACAGCATGGCTGATAATGGCTCTGCTCCCGGGATCTACCCAGCTCACATTGCGATCTCGCGAGATGTTGCGATTTAAATCCCCCATTGTGGGCAGGATCATTTTTTGGCAAATCTGTATATTAGAGCGAGACAGCTAGTCTTCCTCTAATACGCAAATTCCCGAGGTACCCAAGGCTTTGGGATTCATCCCTTTCACCTCAGGGATCTTGGGTGATGGCCATTCAGCACTGGTCCCCACAAACAGGGACCAGACAGAACAGAACTAGTGGGGGTCTCCCAGGGGATCAAGGGCCCCCAGCTACATGCCCTTTGGGCAGGGTGATGCCCAGGCATTGCTGTTGCCAACTTGGCACTACAACGGCACTCAGGTGGCACAGGCACTGCCAAGGTGAAAACTTGGTTATCAGCAACTCTTTCATTAACGAGTTTTTATCTCTTCTGTTATAGTTCAGGATGGGGAACCAGTTCATCTCCACTTTCTCTGCTTTTGTTGATTACAAGGGGTTTGTACAAGTGTGACATTCCAAAAATTGAAAAAAATCCTTTTGTTCTTCAAACTGCTGGGGAAAGCACCCAGAGGGTTATCAGGTGATTTGTAACAGTCATCTTAATTTTCTTTGTTGCTTTCTTTGTTAAGTAGAAAAAGTCCCGTTTTAAAAAATTATAGCAATAGCAACAGCTGTGCTGGGTTTCTTTCCATGTCATAGGAACCTAACACTACATTTCAGGAGTTGGGTCCCAATCTGACTACCGGGTGCTTTAAAGTAAAGCAGTAAGAGCAAGAATGTAAAGCAGTAAGAGCAAGAACGTAAATCTAGAAGACTAAGTCACTGGGCTTTGATTTTAAATGAAGATAAATGAGTGCTACTGCAAACAGCATTATACTAAAAATATCCAACAACGCAGCCTTGCATGCAAGACCGACCTTTTTCCAAGTTAAAAGTTCGGTTATGGGACGTGAACATCCTGGAACGCATTTGTTGCTCAGTCTGAATTGCCCCGAGAAGGTGAAGTCATCTTCTTGAACTGCTGCAGCCAGATATAAATACACCTACATCCCTGTTAGGAAGTGTTCCATGAATTTGAACCAGTGATGCTATAGTTTTAAGTCAGAATGGTGTGTGACTTGAGGGGAATGTGCAGGTGGTGATATCCTCAATATGTTTGGTGCCCTTGTTCTTCTAGTGGTAGAGTCACAGGTTTGGAAAATTCTACTAAAGGAGCTTTGGTATGTTGCTGCACTGCACCTTGCATATTGTGCACACTGCTATCATTGTGCATTCGGTGGTGGTGAAAGCGAATATCAATCAAGCAGAATGCTGTGAAAGCGAATATTTAAGTCCATGGGACAGGATATCAATCGAGCAGAGCTGTACCCTGGCGAGTGTCAAGCTTCTGGAGTCGCACTCATCCAGGCAAGTCGAAAGTACGCCATCACAATCCGGACTAATGCCTTGTATGGTAGACAGGATTTGCAGAGTCAGGAGTCGAGTCACTCAGCATCTTGTCCTGCTCTTGCAGCCAATGAGTTTATATGTCTAATCTAGTTTCTCATCAATGGCAACTCCCAAATTGTCGATGGCAGGGCATTCAGCATTGGTAATGCCATTGACTGACATGGTAGGAAGGTTAGATTCTCTGGTTGGAGATGGTCATTGTGTGGCATGAATGTCACTGCGACTTATCAGCCCATGCCGGAATGTTATCCATGTCATGCTGCATATGGACACAAACTATTCAGTATCTGTGGGGTCACAAAATGGTACTAAACACTGGTCATCATCAACCATGTCCCCTCTCCTGCCCTTACGATGGAGGGAAGGTAACTGATGAAGACAGTGAGGATGGTTGAATGGCATTGTCTGGGGTCACTACCCTGAGGAACTCCTGCAGTGATGAGATGATTGGCTTCCAACAACCACAAGCATTTTTCTTTTTGCGAGGCACGAAGCAACCAGTTTTGCCCCCGATTCCCATGGACCACAATTTTCTGGGGCTCTTTAATGTCACACTCAATCAAATGCTGCCTTGTTGTCAAAGTGGCACCTCAAATCAAATTTAGTTTTTTGTTCATGTTTGGATAAAGGCTGTACCAAGGTCAGGAGCTTAATGGCCCTGGAACTTAAAACTAAACTTCAGTGAGCAGCTTACTGCTGGTAAGTGCTGCTTGATAGCACTGCTGAGAACACCTTCCATCATTTTGCTGATGATCAAGTAGAGTGATGGGGCAGTAATTCACAGGATTGAATTTGTCCTGCTCTGTGCACTGTACTTACCTGGGCAACTTTCCACATTGCCGATGTTGCAGCTGCATTGGAACAGCAGCTAGAACGTTGTCAGGGTCCATACCCTTTTCTGCATTCAGGGCTTTCAGAGGTTTCTTAAGATCATGCAGGTGAATAAAATTGGCTGAAGCTTGATTTCGGTGATGCCAAGGACCTCAGGAAACCAAGATGGATCATCAATTTGGCATTCTGACTGAAGATGGTTCCAAATGCTTCAGCCCGGTCTTTTGCACAGATGTGCTGGGCTCTCCCAACATTGCGGATGAGGTTTAATTGTCTACCACCATTCACAGCTGACAGGAATGAACAGCTACGATTCGTAGGTTGTGGGATTGCTTAGCTTTGTCTATCACTTGCGACTTCCACTGTTTGGCATGAATATAGACAGTTATTTATAGCTTCACAAGGTTGGCACTTCCATTCTTGGGTATGCCTGGTGCTTCCCTGGCACACTCTCCTGCACTCTTCATTGAACCAGGGTTGATCCCTTGGCCGGATGTCCTTTTTTTTTTTTAAATATAAAGTTAGAGAACCCAATTTTCTTTTCCAATTAAGGGGCAATTTAGCATGGACAATCCACCTACCCTGCACATCTTTGGGTTGTGGGGGATGAGACCCACGCAGACACAGGGAGAATGTGCAAACTCTACACAGACAGTGACCAGGGGCCGGGATCAAATCTGGGTCCTCAGCACCATGAGACAGCAGTGCTAATCACAGGCCACCAAGGGCAGAAGGTTTGTAGGGAAGATTTTTCACCCAGAGTGTGGTGGGTGTCTGGAACTCATTGCCTGAAAGGGTGGTTGAGGCAGAGAACCTCATAACATTCAAGAAGTATTTAGATGTGCACTTGTGATGCCTAGGCATACAAGGCTATGGGCCAAGTGCTAGAAAATAGGATTAGAATACTTGGGTAGTTGTTTTTGACCGGCAGTTACGATGGACTAAAGGGTCTTTCCTTGCTGTAGACCGCTATGACTTTAGAAGAGTCTCGGAGCGATTTAGCTCAGTTGGTTGGAGAGCTGGTTCTTGATGCAGAGCAAGACGAACAGTGCAGGTTCAATTACCGTAGTGGTTTTTCTTGAAGGCCTTGTTAAATTACCACCAGTCAGCTCTCTCTCAAAAAGAGAGTGCAGCATATGGCTTCAGAGACTGTGGCGACTTTCATTCATTTCATAGAGGTATCCATGACTCTAAGCAGAGATCCACTAAAACAATTTTTATTCCTGTCTGGCACAAAGGTAAAATGGGAAAGGCGGTCAAACCATGGTTTACAAGGCAAATTAGAGATAGTGTTTGATCTAAGGAAGTATACAAATTGGCCAAGAAAACCAACAGATCTGAGGATTGGGAGCAGTTTAGAATCCAGCAAAGGAGCACCAAAGGACTAAGATGGGGAAAATAGAGCAAGAGAGTAAGCTTGCAGGGATTATACAAACGGACTGTCAACATTTCTATAGGTACGTGAAGAGAAAAACATTGGAAACGGGAATTTATAATGGGGGATAAAGAAATGGCGGAGCAACTAAATATATACTTTGGTTCAGTTCGATCTTCACAAATGAGAACACAAATAACATACCGGAAATGTTGGAATGCAGGGTTCAGTGAGGGTGGAACTGAAGGAGATTAATATTAGGAGAGAAAGTGTTGGGGAAATTGATGGGATTGAAGGCTGATAAATCCCCAAGGCCTGATACCTACATTCGTGAGTACTTAAGGAAGTGGCACTAGAAATACTTACTGTGTTGGTGGTCAGCTTCCAAGATTATATCGACTCTGGAAGAGTTCCTATAGATTGGAGGGTAGCTAATGTAACCCCAATATTTTAAAAAAGGGGGGCGGGGGTCTAAGAGAGAAAATAGTGAATTATAGACCAGTAAGCCTGACATCAGTAGTGGGGAAAATTCTAGAATCCATTATCAAAGATTTTATAGCAGGGCACTTAGAAAACTGTGGCAGGATCAGACAGAGTCAGCATGGATTTATAGAACAGAATGTGTAGAACATAGAACAACAGTACAGTACTACAGGCCCTTCGGCCCACGATGTTGTGCCGACCATTTATCCTAATCCAAGATCAACCTATCAACCTAGCCTACACCACCTGACTCCACCACCTCCGCTGGCAGTGCATTCCACACCCACCACATTGTAAATAACCTACCTCTGACATCTCCCCTATAACTTCCTCCAATTACCTTAAAATGATGTCCCCTCGTGACAGCCATTTCCACCATGGGTAAAAGTCTCTGGCTATCCACTCCATCCATGCCTCTCATCACCTTGTACACCTCTATCAAGTCACCTCTCTTCCTTCTTCACTCCAGTGAGAAAAGCCCTAGCTCTCTCAAACCTGTCTTCATAAGACATGCCCTCAGGCAGCATCCTGGTAAATCTCGTCTGCACCCTCTCCAAAGCATCCACATCCTTCCTGCAATAAAGGCGACCAGAACTGGACACAATATTCCAAGTGCAGTCTCACCAGGGTTTTATAAAGCTGCTGAAAACCTCACGGCTCTTAAACTCAATCCCCGTTAATGAAAACCAACACACCGTACGTCTTCTTAATAACTCTAGTAACTTTGAGGGATCTATGTACGAGGATCCCAAGATCCCTCTGTTCCTCCACACTTCCAAGAATCCTGCCTTTAATCCTGTACTTCCAAAATGAATCACTTCACGTTTATCTAGGTTGAATTCCATCTGCCACTTCTCAGTCCAGCTCTGCATCCCGTCAATGTCCTGTTGTAACCTGTAACAGCCCTCAACAACATTATCTACAACTCTACCAACCTTTGTGTCATCGGTAAACTTACGAACTCACCTTTCCACTTCCTCATCCAAGTCATCTAGAAAAACCACAAAGAACAGAGGTCCCAGAACAGATCCCTGCAGGACACCACTGGTCACCGACATCCAGGCGGAATACTTTTCATCCACTACCACTCGCTGTCTTCTTTCAGCCAGCAAATTCTGTATCCAGACAGCCAGATTTCCCTGTATCCCATGCCCCCTAACTTTCTGAATGAGCCTACCATGGGGAACCTTATCAAATGCCTTACTGAAATCCATATACACCACATCCACTGCCCGATCTTCATCAATGTGTCTCGTCACATTCTCAAAGAATTCAATGAGGTTTGTGAGGCATGACCTGCCCCTCACAAAAGCCATGCTGACTATCTTTAATCAAATTATGTTTTTCTAAATAATCATAATACTTTTCTCTCAGAATCCTTTCCAATATTTTGCTCATCCAGGCGCAAGACCGACTGGTCTGTAATTCCCAGGGATTTCCCTATTCCCTTTCTTGAACAGGGGAACAACATTTGCCTCCCTCCAATCATCTGGTACTACTCCGGTGGAGAGCGAGGACGCAAAGATCAACACCAACGGCGCAGCAATCTCCTCCCTCGCTTCCACAAGATCATACGACATGGAGCAGAATTAGGCCACTTGGCCCATCAAGTCTGCCCCGCCATTCAATCATGGCGGATATTTTCTCATCCCCATTCTCCTGCCTTCTCCCCATAACCCCTGATCCCATAGAACCCACCTATCTCCGACTCAAAGACACTCAAGTAATTTGGTTTCCACAGCCTTCTGCAGCAAAGAGTTCCACAGATTCACCACTCCCTGGCTGAGGAAATTCCTCCTCATCTGTTTTAAAGGATCAGCCCTTTAGTGTGAGATGGTGTCCTCTGGTTCTAGTTTTCCCTACAAGTGAAAACATCCTCCCCACATCCACTCTATCCAGGCCTCGCAGTATCTTGTAAGTTTCAATAAGATCACCTCTCATCCTTCTAAACTCCAACGAGCACAGAGCCAGAGCCCTCAACTGTTCCTCATACGACAAGTTTTTCATTCTAGAGATCATTCTTGGGAACCTCCTCTGGACCCTTTCCAAGGCCATAACATCCTTCTTTAGATACGGGGCCCAAAACTGCTCACAATACTCCAAATGGGGTCTGACCAGAGCCTTATAAAAGCCTCAGAAGTACATTCCTGGTATTTTATTCTAGCCCTCTTGATAGGAATGCTAACATTGCATTTGCCTTCTTAACTGCCGACTGAACCTGCATGTTAACCTAAAGAGAATCGTGAACAAGGACTCCCAAGTCACTTGGTGCTTCTGTTTTCCTAAGCATTTCCCCATTTAGAAAATAGTCTCTGCCCAAATTCCTCCTTCCAAAGTGCATAACCTCACCCTTTTCCACATCGTATTTCATTTGCCACTTCATTGCCCACTCTCATAGCTGGTCCAAGTCCTTCTGCAGCCCTTGCCTCCTCAATACTACCTGTCCCTCAGATCTTTGTGTCATCTGCAAACTTAGCAACAGTGCCTTCAGTTCCTTCTTCCAGATCATTAATGTATATTGTGAAAAGTTGTGGTCCCAGCAGAGACCCGAGGCACACCACTACTCACCGGCAGCCACCCTGAAAAAGGCCCCTATGTCCCCACTCTCTGCCTTCTGCCAGTCAGCCAATCCTCTATCCATGCCAGGTTCTTGCCCTTAACACCATGGGCTTTTAACGTATTTAACAATCTCCTACGCGGCACCTTGTCAAAGGCCTTCTGGAAATCTAACTAAATCACGTTCACTGGCTCTCCTTTGCCTAACTTCCTTGTAACCTCCTCAAAGAACCAGATTTGTCAGACACGACCTCCCTTTGACAAAGCCTTGCTGACTCAGTCGTATTTTACCATGCACTTCGCGATCTCATCTTTAATAACAAGACTCTAGCCACTTTCCAATCCTCTGGGACCCTTCCTGCCTCCACTGATTCCCAAAAGATCAGCAATGCCTCCAGAATTTCCTCAGCTATCTCTTTCTCCAGGCAACTTATCCACCTTCAGACCTTTCAGTTTCCCCAGAATCTTCTCCTCAGTAATGGTCACTGCACTCACCTCTGCCCCCTGGTTCTCCTGGAGCTCTGGCATTCCACTGGTGCCTTCCACCGTGAAGACTGATGCAAAGTAACTATTCAGTTTGTCTGCCATTTCTTGGTTTCCAATTGTTACCTCTCCAGCCACATTTTCCAGTGGTCCAATGTCTATTTTTGCCTCGTGTTACCTTTTTTTATATATTGAAAAAAAACTTTCTACCTTCCTTTATATTACTAGCTAGCTTGCACTACTTCATCTTCTGCCTCCTTATTACTACTCTCTTTTAAAGGCTTCCCAATCCTCTGACTTCCCACTGATCTTCACCATTTTGTATGTTTTCTCTTTAGCTTTTATGCTATCCTGGACATCCCTCGTCAGCCATGAATGCCCGGTCCTCCCCTTAACATGTTTCTTCCTCCTTGGGATGAAATTCCCTAATAACCCCCAAAAACTCCTGCCATTGCTGTTCCACTGTCTTCCCCGCTCCTTTTCCAATCAACTCTGGCCAGCTCCTCACTCATGTCTTTGTAGTTACCCTTATTTAATTGTAATACCATTACATCGGATTGCAGATTCTCCCTCTCGAACTGCAGGGGAAATCATATTGTGGTCACTGCTCCCAAAGGGTTCCTTCACCTTTATTCCCTATTTAAGTTTGCCTCATTTACACATCAAATCCAGAATTGCCTGTTCCCTAGTAAGCTCTGTCACAAACTTCTCCAAAAAAAAAACATTTATTAGACATTCCACAAATTCCTTTTCTTGGGATCAACTACCAACCTGATTTTCCCAGTCTATCTGCATATTGAAGTCCCCCATGATTATTGTACTATTGCCTTTTTCATCTCCTGATTTATTTTCTGTCCCACATCCTGACTACTGCTAGGGGGCCTGTACATAACTCCCATCAGGGTCTTTTTACTTCTGCAATTCCTCAACTTTACCCACAGAGATTCTATGCCCTCTGATCCTATAATCGCTCCTCGCTATCGATTTAACTTAATTCCTTGCTAAAAATTAAACCCCGCCCCCTTTTGCCCATCTGCTTGTTCTTTCGATAGGACATACAACCTGTTCAAGCCTATTAACCTGGATCACGCTCCTCTCACTAGCAACATGGTTCCTCTCTCTAGTGAATACTGAAGCAAAATATTCATTTAGGGCCTCCCCTCCCTCCTCAGACTCTAGGCACATGTTCCCTGCACTATCCCTGTTCGGCCCTACACTCTCTGATCATCCTCTTATTTCTCACATAAAAGTGTAGAACGCCTTGGGTTTTTCCCTAATCCTTCCCGCCAGGGCTTTTTCATGCCCCCTTCTAGCACTCCGAAGTCCATTTTTGAGTTCCTTCCTGGCTACGTTCTAGAGTCGTGCCAGATTCCTTGCTTCCTCAACCTTACGTAAACTTCCTTCTTCCTCTTGACTAGAAGCTCCACTTCGTCATCCAAGGCTCCTTCACCTTATTCCTTCCTCATCTCAGTGGGACAAAACTATTCAGCACTCGCAGCAAGTGCTCCTTAAACAACCCCCACATTACTGTTGTGCATTTCCCCCAGAGAACAACTGTTCCCAATTTATGCTCCTGTCTAATAGCAGTATAATTTCCCCTCCCCCAATCAAATACCTTCCCATACTGTCTGTTCCTATCGCTCTCTATGACTATGGTACAGGTCAAGGAGTTGTGGTCACTGTCACCGAAATGCTCTCCAACCAAGACATCTGACACCTGGCCTGGTTCATTGCCAAGCACAGAAGGGGAATCATGCTCGACAAATCTACTGGAATTCTTTGAGTATGTAGCTAGTACTGTTCATGAGGGGGAGCCAGTGGATGTAGTTTATTTGGACTTTTATCAGAAGGCTTTCAACATAGTCCCACATAAGAAATTAGCGTGTAAAATTAAAGCGGAAGGGATTGGGTAGTGTATTAAGATGGATAGAAAACTGGTTTTAGCGTGTAAAATTAAAGCGGACAGGATTGGGTAGTGTATTGAG